>NW_026640267.1:0-5638 GCF_028554395.1 Pezoporus wallicus
CTTCATCTCCACACAAAACACCCCAAATCCACACAAAACACCCAAAATGCTCACAAATCACCCAAAATCTCCTCATAGACCCCTTCATCTCCACACAAAACACCCCAAATCCACACAAAACACCCAAAATCCTCACAAACCGCCCCAAATCTCCTCATAGACCCCTTCATCTCCACACAAAACACCCCAAATCGACACAAAACCCCCAAATCCTCACAAAACACCCCAAATCCTCACAAATCGCCCCAAATCACCTCATAGAACCCTTCATCTCCACACAAAACACCCGAAATCCTCACAAAACACCCAAAATCCTCACAAACCGCCCCAAATCTCCTCATAGACCCCCTCATCTCCACACAAAACACCCAAAATCCACACAAAACACCCCAAATCGCCAGAAATCGACCCAAATCTCCTCAGACTCCTTCATTTCCACAGAAAACACCCCGAATCCACACAAAACCCCCAAAATCCTCACAAATCGCCCCAAATCTCCTCATAGACCCCTTCATCTCCACACAAAACACCCCAAATCCACACAAAACACCCAAAATGCTCACAAATCACCCCAAAACTCCTCATAGACCCCCTCATCTCCACACAAAACACCCAAAATCCACACAAATCGCCCCAATTCTCCTCATAGACCCCCTCATCTTCACACAAAACACCCAAAATCCACACAAATCGCCCCAATTCTCCTCATAGACCCCCTCATCTCCACACAAAACACCCAAAATCCACACAAAACACCCGAAATCCTCACAAGTCGCCCCAAATCTCCTCACAGACCCCCCATCCCCTCACAGACCCCCTCACCTCCACACAAAACCCCCAAACCCCACACAAATCGCCCCAAATCTCCTCACAGCCCCCCCATCCCCTCACAGACCCCTTCATCTCCACACAAGACACCCAAAATCACACAAAACACCCCAAAATCCTCACAAATCGCCCCAAATCTCTCCATAGACCCCCTCATCTCCACACAAAACACCCCAAATCCACACAAAACACCCAAAATCCCCACAAATCGCCCCAAATCTCCTCAGAGCCCCCCCCCCCCCCATCCCCTCACACGGCGCCCCTCCCCCCGCACTGACCGAACATGCCGAGGCCTCTCCGCGGGGCGGTGGCGGGGGGCAGGGCGGTGGAGGACATGGTGCCGCGCGGGAGGGGAGGGGCTCTTCCCGCCCCCCTCCCCCCCCTCCACCCACCCCGACCGCCGCGTGTCATAAGCCACGCCTGACATCACAGTGACAAAGCTGTGACATCACTATGATCATCATATGACTATGATGTCACAAGCCTCTGACATCACTAAGATGACTACCATATGATCACGATGTCATAACCCACCTCTGACATCACTGTGACATCACTATTGTACTCCCATGACACCATAGCCCACCTCTGACATCACTACCACATGCCCATGTCATACCCCCCTGACATCACTGTGACATCACCACCGCACTCCCATGATGTCATAGCCTGACATCACTACCACATTATCATGATGTCATAACCCATCTTTGACATCGCGGTGACATCACTACCGCACTCACTGTGACATCACTACTGCGCTCACGTGATGTCACGGCCTATGTCTGACATCACTACCATACGCTCATGATGTCATAACCCACCTCTGACATCGCGGTGACATCACTACCGCACTCACTGTGACATCACTACTGCGCTCACATGATGTCACGGCCTATGTCTGACATCACTACCATACACTCGTGATGTCATAACCCACCTCTGACATCGCGGTGACATCACTACCACACTCACTGTGACATCACTACTGCACTCATGTGATGTCACAGCCCACCTCTGACATATGATACCTTCTATGTGCTCATGATGGCATGACCCACCTCTGATATTGCAGTGACATCACTACCGCACTCTCATGACGTCATACCCACCCTCTGACATCACTACCGCACTCCCATGATGTCATACCCATCCATCGAAACCACTACTGCACTCTTATGACATCACACGCATCCTCTGACATCGATACTGCACTCCCATGATGTCACACCCCCCCTTTGACGTCACTACTGCACTCCCATGACGTCATAGCCTACCTCTGACATCAGTACCGCACTGCAACGACGTCATAGCCCACCTCTGACACCAACACTACGGCACTCCCTTGATGTCATACCCATTCTCTGACATCACTACCGCACTCCCATGACGTCATAGCCCACCTCTGACATCACTACTGCACCCCCATGATGTCATAGCCCACCTCTGACATCACTTCCGCGCTCCCGTGACATCATACCCATTCTCAGACATCACTACCGCACTCCCATGACGTCATGGCCTACCTCTGACATCACTTCTGCGCTCCCGTGACATCATACCCATTCTCTGACATCACTTCCGCGCTCCCGTGACATCATACCCATTCTCTGACATCACTACCGCGCTCCCATGACGTCATAGCCCACCTCTGACATCACTTCCGCGTTCCCGTGACGTCATAGCCCACCTCTGACATCACTACCTCGCTCCCGTGACATCATACCCAATCTCTGACTACCGCATTCCCGTGACATCATAGCCCACCTCTGACATCACTACCTCACTCCCGTGACATCATACCCATTCTCTGACATCACTTCCGCGCTCCCGTGACATCATAGCCCACCTCTGACATCACTTCCACGCTCCCATGACATCATACCCATTCTCTGACATCACTTCCGCGCTCCCGTGACATCATAGCCCACCTCTGACATCACTTCCACGCTCCCATGACATCATACCCATTCTCTGACATCACTACCGCGCTCCCGTGACATCATAGCCCACCTCTGACATCACTTCCACGCTCCCATGACATCATACCCATTCTCTGACATCACTTCCGCACTCCCGTGACGTCACCCCCACCCTCTGACATCCCTGCGCCCCGACTATGACCTCAGCACCCCACCCCCACCCCCCCCCTTACCCGTGCCGGGTCTCCCCATCACGATCTCCTTGCGGGGGGCCGGGGGGGCCCCGAAGTCCCCGGGCACGAGGAGGGGCAGGAGGGCAGCGGGGGAGGGGTGGAAGGCGACGGGGTGCAGGGGGGTGCCCCCTCCCCCAACCGCGATGGGCGCCGGGGGGGGTGGGACCCCCGGGTGGTGCGAGGGGGAGGGGGGCGGCGGCAACGGCGCGCTCGGAGAGGGGGAGGGGCGGCGGGGGAGGGGCCTGGCCTGGGGGCGGAGCCTGGCGGCGTTGATGGGGATGGGCGTGGCGCGCGGTGTGCGGGGGGGGGGCGGGGGGGTGGGGAGCGGGGATGGGGGGGGGAGGAGGGGGGGGGAGGGGAGGGGGAGGAGGAGGGGGAGGGGGAGGAGGAGGAGGATGGGGATGGGGGGCTGGGGGGTGCCGGGCCCGGTCGGGCAGCGGCACCTCGGGGTTCCGGACGATAACGGGGGAGCCCCGGGGCACGGCCGGGACCCGGCGGGCACCGGGCCCGGGATCCGCCGTTAACCCCGCGGGGGAGCGCGGTGCGAAGAGGGGGGACAGGGCACGGAAAACACCGGCACCCCCCCCTCCCCCCCCACCACCCCCACCACCCCCACCCCCACCCATCACATCCGGAGGGTCCTGGTTCGGGTCCGGCTTCCGCTTCCCGGGGCTCAACGGCACCGTAAAGGTGAGAGCGGGTTGGAACGGAGCGGGGGGCACACCGGAGGGGGGGCGAGGCCGTGGTGGTGGTGGCGGTGGTGGCGGTGGTGGCGGTGGCGGTGGTGGGGGGGGGCTGAGGCCTTCGCCCGGTCTTGGGGTGCCGGCGCTGAGGTGTCGGCCGCGGGCGCGCGGGGAGGCGGTGACGGGGCTGAAGTTGGCGGGTCTGAAGCCGAAAAGGGGTGACGGGGACGGGGATGGGGTGGGGGAGAAGGGAGACTGGGTGGAAGCGGGCGAGAAGCTGGGGGTGCCGGAGCGGGAGCTGCCGAGGGACACGAGCATCACGGCGGCCTCGCACTCGTCGAACTCGAAGCGGGACAGGTCGGACGGCGGCGGCAAGCGGCCCCCGGCTTCGCTGTCGCGGGACGTCTCGTCCCAGTCGAAGTCGGCGCCGCCGTCCCGGGGGAGCGATCCCGGAGGGGGTCCCCGGTTCTCGGGGAGCCCTTCGAGCTCCTTGGTGCGCATGGAGAGGTGGCGGGAGCAGTAGCCGCGGCGCTGGGACTCCTTGGTGCAGCCGTCGCGGGAGCAGAGCCGCCGCCATTGCTTGCCGTTGAACTTCTTGCGGATGCCGTTGGGGGTGCAGACCACGTCGCCCTTCTTGTACTTGGGGGTCGGCGTCACGCCGGGGGGGGTCCCGCTGGGGGCACGCGGGGCCGGCGCCGCGCTCAGCTTCGACACCTCCGCGTCCTCCGGTTGCTTCGGCGACGCCGGCGGCGCCGCGGCGGCGTCGGCGGCGTCCGCCCCGCCGGCGTCGTGCTCGACGGGAGGGTCCGTCCACGGGGCGCGCAGGAGGCGCAGGCCGGAGCGCGGGACCCACACTTGTGGGGCGGAGGGCGGTGGGGCGAAGCGCACGCGGAAGGCGGGGGGTTTGGCGCTCACCTCCACCACGGTGCCCGGCCTGTAGAGGGTCTCGGCCGGGTCCAAACGGGCACACACCGGGGTGCCCACGCCGATGGATGCCGACGGCGGGGTGGCGTCCAGCACCACGACGGGGGGGTCCCCGTGGAACCCCCCTTCCAAGTAGGTGATGCCGCGGTCGCCGCTGAATTGGACCCCCAAGTCTTGGCCGCGCCGGAGCTGCTTGACCACGGCCGGTTGGAAGACGCCGTCGCCGCGGCGCGCCAGCACCCGCTGGCACCGGAGGCGCCGGAAAGCGGCTTCGTTGCCACCGGGAATTGGGGGGGTTCCGTCGCTGGGGATGGGGGGACCCCCGCCGCCGCCCCCTTCATCGGCTGAGTGTTCGCTGGCCGTATCCGTGCTGGAGCAGCCGCTGCCGCCGCCGGGATCGCCGGAGCCGGAGGGTTTCTTGCGGGGGGCTCGGGATTTGAAGGTGGCGGTTTTCCGGCTCGGCGGGGGTTGATCCTCGGGATGAGGTTGGGATAACGGCGGCGGAGGAGGGGAGGAGGAAGAGGAAGGGGCAGGGATGGAGCCGGAGCCTTCGGCCTCGTCCGGGTCGGCGTCGCGGTGCTTGGGGCGGCCGCTGGAGGAGGAGGAGGAGGAGGAGGAGGAGGAAGAGGAGGAGGAGGAGGAGCCGCCGGGTTTCCTCGCCGGCTTCATGGCCGTCGGGAGGGGGGGTCCTGTTGGGAAGGGGGGGGGGAAAGGGGGTTAAAGTGTGGGGCAGCCCCACAGGTGTGGGGGGAGAGGTTGGGACATCCAATTCCCATGGGGTATGGGGGTGGTGCAGGTGCAGACACCCCCTTCCAATGGGATATGGGGGGGTCAGGACACCCCTGTCCCATGGGATATGGGGGGTGAAGAAACCCCCTTCCTGTGGGATATGGGGGGGTCAGGACAACCCTATCCCATGGGATATGGGGGGTGAAGACACCCCCTTCCTATGGGATATGGGGGCACCTGGACACCCCTGTCCCATGGGATATGGGGGGGTGCAGACACCCCCTTCCTGTGGGATATGGGGGCATCTGGACACCCCTGT
>NW_026640268.1:0-571 GCF_028554395.1 Pezoporus wallicus
CCCTGTCCTGCCCAAGCTCATCCTGCCGGGGACAGAGCCAGCCCTGGCTGCGGTGATCGGCTCTGTGCCCCACAGTGCAGGCCAAAGCAAACGCTATTGTGGATACCATTGAAGAGAAGGAAGTGCAGAGGCTATGGGGGGATCCAAACCCCACCGAGGAGTCCCTGGCACCGCAGATGCTGTGCCCTCCACTGCTGCTTGGTCCCCTGGACCCAAAGCTGCCAAAGGAGAGCAGAGCTGGGGAGCCCAGGGCCCCGGGCAATGCCAGTGCACTGGGACAGCACAAAGCAGGACAGCAGGAGCCACAGAGGCCCCGTGGATCTGAGGAGAAAACAGCCATCAAGGCACCAGAGGAGGATACACTGAGGAACAGCCTCCTTCACCAGGGTAGGGGCTTGTCACCGTGGGACAAGGAGTGCCTGAGGCCTTTTGGTTTAGGCGCAGCCCCCCCTGCCCGTCCCAGCCTGGATAATGGAGCAGCAGGACCAGAAGCGGGACCAGCTTCCATGCTACTGAAGAAAGATGCTGCCTGTCAGATCAACATCCCCACACAAGGCAGGGACCATGCCCA
>NW_026640269.1:0-568 GCF_028554395.1 Pezoporus wallicus
TTCCTTGCTAATTTTTGCCCAATTCTTTCCTGGTTTCAGAGTTTTTCCCTCATTTCTAACCCATTTTGCCCCATTTCTATCAAATTGAAACCCGTTTCCCCCTTGTTTGCTATGCATTCTTGTTACTTTCTTAAACGTTTTAAGCCACTTTTGGCCATTACTAACCCTTTTTTTATTTCCATTTTCTAAGTCGTTTTAAGCATTTTTTCATTTCTTTTCCTAACCCAAATTTCTCAATTTCTAACCATTTTTAAGTTATTTTTCCCCTTTCCTATTTCTTTTTTGTTCAAGTTCTAACCCCTTTTAATCCATTTTTGGCAGTTTCTATCCTATTTTTGCCACGTTTCAACCCCTTGTAAGCTTTTTTTTTCTCCTTCCTAATTTTTGCCCAATTCTTTCCTGGTTTCAGAGTTTTTCGCTCATTTCTAACCCATTTTTCCCCATTTCCATCAAATTTAAACCGGTTTTCCCCCCGTTTGCTATGCATTCTTGTTACTTTTTTAAACGTTTTAAGCCACTTTTGGCCATTACTAACCCTTTTTTTTTATTTGCATCTTCTAAATCGTTT
>NW_026640270.1:0-57250 GCF_028554395.1 Pezoporus wallicus
CCCTGGCAGGGGCGTGCTGCGGGGCCCGGTGCTTTCCGCTGCACGCCCCTTGGAGCCGGGGTCCCTGCTCGTCGCGGAGCCGCTAGCTCCCGAGCCGCGCCGCTGGTAGCGGTCGGTGAAAGCCCAGCTGGCCTGACCCTCTTCGTTTCTTTCCCCGGAGCGGCGCCGGAGATGCTCATCCACATGGATCAGAAGGAGGAACTGCGGTTGTCCCGCTCCTGCGAAGGGAAGAGTGCTCTGAGCGGCACCTCAGGTAAGGGCCGTCAGTGTGAACCCGTCATGAGAAAGAGTGCTCCGGGAGCACCAGCGCCCCCAGAATGTACAAGGGCGGAGGTGCTGGGTTGGAGCAGGGCCCGTCCAGCTTCACCTGCTGCCTGTGGCGACGGTATTCATAGCGCCACAGGGCACCAGGCTGGGAGGGATCTCAAGGATCATCCAGTACAACTTTTCCAGGCAAAGCATGACCTGGACTGGATGTCCCAGTGCCCTGTCCAGCTGAGTCTTTAAAGCGTCCAACACTGGGGAGTGCACCACTTCCCTGGGGAGATTATTGCAATGGCTGGTTGTTCTCACTGGGAAAACTTTTCCTCTTGTGTCCAACCAGAATCTGCCCAGGAGTAACTTGTACCCCTCGTCTTTTCCATGTGACTCCTTGTGAAAAGGGAGCCCCCGTTTTCTTCGTAGGCACCCTTAAATACTGGACTGTGGTGATCATGTCTCCCCCGAGCCTTCTGTTCTCTAGGCAGAGCAAGCCCAGCTCTCTCAGCCTTTAATCATACAGCAGGCAGCAGGCCCAGCCTTTTATCAAGACTCAGAGAAGGGCAGACAAGCAGTGATGTGTCCCTGTATCCTTTCACAGGCCTGAGCCGTCTGTGGCTTCAGAAGCTCCTGAACTAGGCCCATAATGTCTCAAGATCTATCTTCTTGCCTTCTCAAGCTGTGCACATTGTAGCAGCCGTGGCAGCTTGCAGCAAGCAAGGAGTTCCCCAGCTTATTTAGGTGATGAATTGCTGCCTCCTTTAGTTTACTTTGAAAGTGCCTTTTCCTGTTGGCAGGAGTTCTTAATTTAGAACAGGTGATGCAGGATAGATGCCAAACCACCCCACAGGCCACTTGTGTTTTTATAGTCCTTTGTGATACCCCCTGTCAGCTGTACCTTTTCCCAGCAGAATGGGCAGTTGACTCATCTCCTATACAGAAGCTGCTCTGTGCCTCTGATGGTTCCTGTCATGCCTCTGTCTTCCTCAGCTCTGTCAGAGTGTCTGTGACATGGGGGATCCATCCTCCCGCTTGCACACAGTAAGAATGTGGGGTTTGAGAAGCAAGGCAGAATTACATTCTCTTTTCTTCCCTATTGTTTCCCCCCCCCCCGCACTAATTGCTGCTTGACTGGCTGTGTTGTGTGCCTAGGAGCTTCAGTTTTCATCCAGCTGCTCAGACTCCAAGGTGCTATTCCTGAATGATATCAAGAACATCCTAGTCCCAGCCTGGTGTGAGTGCAAGCTGTAGAGGCTGTTCTCCTCTATGGGTCTTTGTTTACCTGCAGTGAATGTCTCCTGTCACCTGGTTGGTCAGTATCTCAAGGCTGTGCCACAGTTTGTAGTCAGCCTTTATGTCTTTAACCCTGAGGAACACAAAATCATCAGCAAATGTTTCCACCTCCTTTTCCCTTCCTTAGCACCCTGTGAGGTTCATTCATGCCACAGCAGCTTAGGTTCTTTACCTGTTTTGGCGAAGGATGAATGTCTTTTGGGAATGCCTCTGGACCCCACATGTCCCTTTTGATAAAGCTGGGGACATCTCTGAAGAACTCTGAGTGGTTTGTGAAGTGAGACATCTCATTCCAAAGGCCGTGCCAGGTCTTCCCCAGTCTGTCCTATTGCCATCTGTCCATTAATTCTTATGCTCAGATTTCTGTTTGTGTGCTTGGAATGTTGGGCTCCAGATCTCCCCTCCAGCCCTTTCTGTGGCATCACAACAGCCACCTCTAGTCCCAGCAGTGAGGTACCACAGTCAGAAGTCCAGCAGCTTACTCTGCTTACCTGGAGCTTGCCTTGTAGCTATAGCACTGGCACTCTTGGGCATATCAGAGGTCCTGCCATCAACCCTAATTGGCATGGGCTGAGGAAGATCCACATTCTTCATGTTTCTTTTGCTTATTCATTTTTGCCAGTATAGCCATATGCTTCTAGTATTAAATCCTCATCATTGTGACCTTGCTCTCCTTCCACTTGAAATACTTCCAGTGAGTTCCTGTCTTGGTTTTGATCAAAGCCTTTACAGACAGCGTGTCCTAGATGCCAGTGAAGGTACCTGAGAGCTCAGGAGTAACAGAAATGATTGTAGAAGCGCTAGAGCCGTGACAGTAATTGTAAAAAGAATCCTGACACCCCTGATCTTCCCCCAAAAATACAGAACACCATACAAAACTTAATTGTCACATACTTCTGAAGGCTTTTTCATGGTCTATGTAAAGAACCATACTTCTGTGTAAGTGCCAAAGTTAGCATCTCTTTGGGCGCAATGGCAACAGAACAACTTTGCTAGCTCCACTGTCTAGTCAGTAAGTCTGACGAACGGGTCAAGAGCTTCATGCTGGCCTGCCAGAAACATCCTCTTTCCATCCTGTCTGTGAATATCACCTTGCTCTTTTCCTTCAGGCCTGGCTGGAGTAGCTGCAGACAAATGGAAATGCCTTCATGGTAAATAGCAAAATTTCAGTTTCTGTTCCTCTCAAGGGATGGTTTTAATGAATACTATGTGAGGGAAGAAGTGGCATCACTACCACAGCAAGCTGCCACGGAAGGTATCTTAGGAGTTCACTGTGAAATCATATTGTGATGTTTTCTTGTGCTTCCTAGAAAGAGGAAGATGAAATATGTACATATATCAGTCTGGGGTCAAACTTCTAGACTCTCTTTATTGCACACTTACGGTTCAGTAGCACCTCACCTCTTCCATGGCCTGCACTTCCTTCTCACAGCTCTGCCAGACAACAGGAGGATGCCTGTGGTTTGTACAGCAATCCCATGCGACCGATAAATTACTGGTTTATTTCGTAAGAGTGTTCAGAGAACCACAAGATATCTGTGGAATCTTTAATCAGATCTGGAGATGTGCTTTGTGTGCATGTCGCACAGGTCCTGCCTTGCTCATTCAGCCTGCAAAGAGCTATGTTTCCTGTGGACAGCAAAAGGCACAGCATTGTTGAGGGCATGTGCTTCGGAACCTGCTACCTGCTCATCAAACCACATTCAGAGCAGTGGGCTGGAAGGAGTCACAGCTCTCTGTGAACACTCTAGAAATCAGCACTTGTCTTGAGCAGGCTTTCAGGTGATCTTGGGTCTGTGCAGTGAACATTCATACCACTAACACTTCTGCAAGACTTTATGTACATGAGAAGGCAGGGATTTGTTAATTGCCTTTGTCCCAGGAGCCATTCGTAACTGTTCAGCTAACGTTAATTCAACTTGCCCCTACCTTCATCTTCTTCATGTATTTGATATCCTCACTGCATGATCTGGAACCAGCCATGGGGGATGTTCAGTTCACCCACCACCTTGCACGCCCAACAGGTTTGTTCTGCACCAGTGAAAGCATAAATTTAATTGTCTTCTGCTCTAAGAGTGGCATACGCGAGGCTCCAGGTGGTGCCCGTGTCTCATACCTTGTGCATCTTCTCTTTCTCTGCAGTACCAGCAGCACAAGAACACAGAGATTACTGTTGCAATCCAAGTAATTGGCAGTTGTTCACGGCCTTCCTCTGACTCCCAGTTCAACTTTTAGTAACATCCTCTGGAAACAAGCAGAGAGAGCTGGGCTTGTTCAGCCTGGCCAAGAGAAGGCTCTGGGGAGATCTTAGAGCAGCTTCCAGCACCCAAAGGGCCCAACAAGAAATGGGGAGAGGGGCTTTTGTCAAGAGCAAGTAGGGACAGGAGAAGGCGGAATGGCTTTAAACTGACAGAGGGGAGATGTAGATAAGGTGAAAGAAGTTCTTCCCTGTGAGGGTGCTGAGGCTGTGGCACAGGTTGCGCAGAGGAGCTGTGGTGCCCCATCCCTGGCAGTGTTCAAGACCAGGTTGGATGGGGCTTGCGGCAACGTGGTCTAGTGCAAGGTGTCCCTGCACAAGTCAGGAGGCTGGAACTGGATGGGATCTGTAAGGTCCATTCCAGCTAAAACCATCCTGTGGTTCTATGATTTTCAGGTACACCATCCTGGAAGAGCAAGCATCTTTCCCATTCAAGCAGTAAACTTTTGCCTCTAGTATGCCAGTGATTGCAGTAGATTCAGGTTCCGGTGAAGCATGCAGGGCAATTTATGGCATTTGCTCCTGTGAACACTCTGAAAAATCCACTGTGTAGTTTGGAGATAATTACCATGTCCTGAACGCAGGATATAGCAGAATGTTTTATACTTAAAGTCAATCTATTTGCTGAATTTTTAGCATTTGGCCCCTTGCGATTTGCCCTGTTCAAAGCTTCCAGTCCTGCCTGTGACTTCTCTGGATTCTCATTTTCTTGCAGCTGAAGATGGGATTGTGAGCACGAATGAAGACAATGCCCATCAAGGCATACCCAGGCTAGTGGAGGCCAAGGGTTTCTGCTCAAGACTCTCCGAGGAGAACAGTTCCCAGGGTCGTGCACAGGACCCTGTTCTCCCACGCAGGTCAGAAAGGATTCAGAGATCCAAGGGCTTCCAGGTGAGCTCCAACTTCATCCAGCATCGGCGAATCCACACTGGAGAAAAACCCTTCACCTGCACCGAATGTGGGAAGAGTTTCCATCACCGATCACATTTTATTCACCACCAGAGCATCCACACAGGGGTGTGGCCCTACAAGTGCTCTGAGTGCGGGAAGAGCTTCAGCGTGAGCTCGAAGCTGAACCAGCACCTGGTGACCCACACCGGGGAGAAGCCCTACAAGTGTGCCGAGTGTGGGAATAGCTTCTCCAAGAACTCACAGCTTATCCTGCACCAGCGGGTCCACACTGGGGAGAAACCCTACGAGTGCAGCACCTGCGGGAAGAGCTTCAGTGTGAGCTCGAGGCTGATCCAGCACCAGTTAACCCACACTGGGGAGAAGCCCTACAAGTGTGCTGAGTGCGGGAAGAGCTTCTCCAAGAACTCGCAGCTTGTCCTGCACCAGCGGGTGCACACTGGGGAGAAACCCTACGAATGCAAGACCTGCAGGAGGAGCTTCAGCATGAGCTCGAATCTGATCCGGCACCAGTCAACCCACGCCAGGGAGAAGCCCTACAAGTGTGCCGAGTGCGGGAAGAGCTTCTCCGACAGCTCGCAGCTCCTCCAGCACCAGCGGGTGCACACTGAAGAGAAACCCTATGAGTGTATGGAGTGTGGGAAGAGCTTCAGTGTGAGCTCATCCATGACACGACACCAGCGGATGCACACCGGGGAGAAACCCTACAAGTGCAGCACCTGTGGGAAGAGCTTCAGTGTGAGCTCAGCCCTGACACAACACCAGTGGGTCCACACCAGGGAAAAGCCCTTCAAGTGTGCTGAGTGCGGGATGAGCTTCAGCGTGACCTCAGCCCTTACACGACACCAGCGGGTGCACACTGGGGAGAAACCCTACGAGTGCACGAACTGCGGGAAGAGTTTCAGTGTGAGCTCATCCCTGACACGACATCAGCGAGTCCACACCGGGGAGAAGCCGTACAGATGTGCCGAGTGTGGGAAGAGCTTCTCTTACAAGTCAAAGCTCGTCCAGCACCAGTGGGTGCACACTGCGAAGGAACCCTACGAGTGCAGGAGCTGTGGGAAGAGCTTCAACTTGAGCTCAGCCCTGACACGACACCAACAAGTCCACACCAGGGAGAAACCCTACGAGTGTATGGATTGTGGGAAGAGCTTTGACCGGAGCTACGCGCTCATTAAACACCTGCTGATCCACACCGGGGAGAGGCCCTACATCTGCACCTACTGTGGGGAAAGCTTTCGGCAGAGTCCCCACCTCATCCGGCACCAGCGCATCCACACCGGGGAGCGTCCCTACGTCTGTGCTGAGTGTGGGAAGGGCTTCAGAGTGAGCTCGGCGCTCTTCCGGCACCAGCAGACCCACAGGGGAGCCCTAGGTGGGGTGAGTGTGGGGAGCGGTGAGGTCTGATACCCTGTGAGCAAAGCCCAATGTCTCCCCTTCCCATTGACCACCCTGCTTGTGGAGGGTGAAAGCAGTTTCTTCCTAGGAGAATGAGCCCTCAGAGATGAAGAAGAGGAGAGGTGATGGAGGGAGCTGATTGGAGGTTTGGGGCAGGTGCCAGGAGGAAGGTGCCCGACTCTTTTCAGTGGTGGGCAGCCCCAGGATGAGGAGCAGTGGCCATGAACTGAAACACAAGAGCTTTCACCTGGACATGAGGAAGAACTTGTTCTGTTGCAGTGTCAGAGCACTGAATAGGCTGTGTAGGGGGATGTGGAGGCTCCCTCTCTGGGCACATCCAAGCCCCGCCTGGACACGTTCGGGTGTCCCTGCCGCGTCAGGGCTGGGACCGGGTGACCCCTGGGGTTGGCTCCCATGGCTGGTGCCGCTCACAATGACCCTGCGCAATAAACTATCATAAAATGTCGCCGCTTTTCCTTTCCTGGACTGCGCCTGCGCAGGGGCTCGTGCCATGTAAAAATTATTCTGTGAGGCCCATTTCCAGCACGAAAAACCTCCCTGTGGGAGGAGGAGAAGGTGTGAAGCTCTTCTGATGTGAGTGCCAGGTTACCTATGTGAAGGCTCTTAAAGCTGCTAGGCCTGGGGTTTGTCTCCACTGCAGTGATGCTTGGGTATGCGCGGCCACGTTCTGCTGCTGCTTGTTAAAGCAAGGATTAAAGTTCTGCATGTAGGGAAAGAGCCTGAAGTTGTAAACTGGTTGAACAGCAAATTTGAACTCTGTACCACCTGGGTGTTTGCAAAGTACTGAAACTTAATGTGGAAATATGTCTGAGGCAAACTAAGTGCTGGCTAGATGAGATAGGGATGTTTTCTCTGAGGGTTTGAACACTGTTATTGGGAAAGAAATGTTTGGAGTGCTGAGGTGTTTTGTACTAAGCCTTGTCTCCAATTTGTAGCCCCACTATCCCACCTCCTGTAGCTGTTGGATTCCTCCCAGGAGGCTTCTGATAGGGCACCGGGAAGGTATGTGTTTACCCTGAACATCAGCCACATCTTGATGAGCAGAGCTCATGAAGCAAATGAAATGTCATTCCAGCCTCTGCAGTGGAAGTGGGCAGCTGCTCGAGCCGCCTGCTTGGTGAGAAGGACACTGCCTCTTGCAGCGGTGGATAACCGGGAGAAATGAGGGCCCTGAGGAGTGACGATGTTGTTGGCTTTCAGCTACCATTTTCTGAATAAAAGGGATGTGTAATGGTAAGAGATGCAGTGATTCTTACTTCCCTTCCTCTGAGTTGTCATGTGATACCGTAGTACTGAAAAGGACAGGGGTTTGATTTGTCCTGACTTGTCTCCTGAATTCACGGCTCATCATATCTATGCTGGATGGTACTGGGAAAACCCTCAGCTTCCTTCTTGTCGTGTGTATGTAGTGTCCTCACCTTGGGCTGAAAGGACTGGTGTTGTCACTGTCCTGCCTATCACTGTAGAGGTGATCATGTCAGATGGAGCATCTGCAAAAACAGTTGTGGGAGATACAAGTCTGACTGCACCGAAGTCCTTAAATGACCCTTTGTGTGCTAACCCCTTCTTCAGTAATTCACTGCTCTGAGTTGTGCTTCTACAACAGTAGTTACAGGTTTGGGTAAAGGCTTCTGAGAGCCCAGCAGATGCCCCATGGCATGGAGAGCAAAGTCCCAGTGCTGGTGAGTGCTGCTAAACATGAGTGTGTTGCCAGACATGGGTGCAGAGGCTCTGTCAAGTGACTTAGCAGATGTGTCTTGTAGAACGATGCTCTCTGGAGTCACACTGTGTATATCTGGCCATTGGGAGCCTTGAGCCGTTGCTGCTGCTGTTGACTAGTCATGTCTGAGGCTTGATCTGGTGGCTTCCTTTGGGTTGGATGTAATGTCAAGCCATCTCCAGGCCTCTTGCTGTCTGTAGGATGGTGCTGAAGTGCTCTTTGTAGCTCTGCTCTCACCTGCTCCTGTGTGCCAGTGGCTGCAGGCCTGGCAGCATGCAGAGGCAGCACACCCTACCTGCAGGACTCTGCCTGTCTGGAAGTATAAGATAAATTGGAACCAGTTTCTCTAGTTTAATTTTGGAATCTGCATTTCTTGAGGAGTGCCTGACTTGAAGCCAGCTGTGCAGGAAGCCAGGATGCCATCAGGACTTGTGCAGCTGTGCTGGCAGGAGGCTGGCTGTGCTGAGGCCCGCAGGCTGTTCCCCTGGGCCCACAACCAGCTCCTGGCTCAGCCTGGGCAGGTTCTGCCTCTTTGCTTCAGTTTCCCTTCCCCATGGTGGATGTTTGGAGCTGTGACAAGTTTGCTGACCTGGTGTGGTGCTTGCTGTTCAGTGAGTGATCAAAATGAAAATAGCGCCCTTGAACCTGCCTTCCTCTTGATGCGCGGATAGACTCCACAGCTCATTAAAACTGTAAAGTAGCTATGCTTTATTCAGCGCTGAGGCGTATGGGGGATAGCTCCTCCAAAAGCATGCGCACCTTAGCGTCATTTCCCTTTATATTTATTCTCTAAAGTTATACATATGTCTGAGGTTCCACAACATGCCTATACATATTCATGTCCTATCCCCACTTCGTATTATAATGAGCTAAGAATTCCTTTATGCCTGTGCAGTGCCTCCTGGTGGTCATGGGCGAGAGTCTCAAGATGAAGTAAACAAGTCTTCCTCGAGCCTGAACTTTTCACCTCTAGTCTTTATGCGTGCTCTTTGGAGGCTTGGTCATTGTCCAAACTGCAGAGCCAGTTTCAGCCGGCCTAGGCGTCCAAAGGACTGGAATCAAGTCACGGTCCCTATCTCTTAACAATAGCCACCTCCTTATATTTTATTCTAGCATATACAGCGAGTATGATAAGCATGAACGAATAGTAACATTCTTAAGCAAGCAGCTTGATCTACCCCCTTGTACATTGCAAGTATGATAAGCATGAGCAAGAAGTAACACCTAAGTAAGCAGCTTGACCTACCTCCCCTGTACGTCGGTTAACCCTTTGCATCAGTCCCCCCTTTTCTATAAAGTTAGTGAATTCTTTTACTAATACATAGGCTCTTTTCCTAGCGAGCTTCTACAAAAGATATCAGTGGTTTATCATGTGTCTTTGACAAAGAAATTAGAGCTTCTACTTGTTGCAGCATTTTCCAATTTCAAACTAACAGCACAGTAGAGAATATAAAATTTATTCCTACTAATATTAAAAGAACAACTATAGGGTGAAGAAGCATATTTAGAACACCAGTTGCAATAGGTGACCACCCAAAAAGTACATCCCACCAGTGATGAGTTGTATCTTGTCTTTTTGTAAGACCCTGTTTATTTTTAAGATTCATTCTAATGGATGTGGGTGACAATTTATTAGTTGATGGGATACAACTGGTTTTAAGTATGTAAAGTCACACAAATATAAAGGTTGAAATAATTTCCAACAGTGATAATCTCATCATCTTCACAGAAACATAAGCAGTTCTGAAACAAACACAGTTCTGGCATCTCAAAATGACAAATATCCTGCTTTTTGTCAAGGCATATACTCTTAGCATTGATTGTGGGGTGGGTTTTTTTTGAGCTTTCACAGTTCTAGTTGGAAAGGCTTCTGGCCAACCTGAAAAGGTATCCGTTAATGCCAACAAATATCTATACCCCCCTTTTCTTGGCAGTTTCGTGAAGTCAATTTGTCATTGTTGTCCTGACCTGTTACCCCTCCCAGTTTGGCCTATCTTTGGCCTAGGGTTGTTTTTGGAATTCGTTTGGAGGCAGAGATTGCATTATTGAGTTATACAGGTTTCTAGCCATAATTTTGCTTATTAAATGCCTATGCAAGGCATTCACTCCAGTGCGTTTTTGATATTCACTCCTTACTAGGGACCATAACAGGTAAGAGGGGACTATTATTTTTCCCTGTGCTGTGCTAGCCCACCCTTCCTCATTGAAGGTTCTGCCTTGGTCTATAATTAATTTCTAATCTTCTTTATCATAATTTGGCTTACCTTTCAGGGAAATTTGCCCATCCAGAATTAGGGCCCCTTCTGTTGTCATCTCACCTTTTGCCGCTTCTTTTGCCTCTCTGTCCGCCAGCTCATTTCCCTCCTCCAATTCTGAGCTCACCTGGTTTGCCTTGATGTGTATAATTGCTGCCTTCTCAGGTAGTTGGATCGCTTCCAACAGTCGTATTATTTCTTGTGCATATTTGATGTTTTTCCCTTGTGAGTTTAATAGTCCTCTTTCTTTCCAAATGGCTCCCTGTGCCTATACAACCCCAAATGCATATCTTGAGTCTGTACAGATGTTTATATTTTTTCCTCTTGCTATTTCTAAGGCTCTAGTCAGAGCAATTAGTTCCACTTTTTGTGCAGATGTGTTTATTGGCAAAGGTCCAGATTCTGTTACCTCTCTGCAGGTGTTAACTGCATATCCAGCATGTCATCTTCCACTGATGACATAACTGCTCCCATTAGTAAACCCGGTTTCTGCGTCGTCCAAAGGGCTATCCTTCAGGTCTGGACGGCAGGATTATGTGGCCTCAATGGTTTTTAGGCAATCATGGTGTACCGGTTCTCCTTTGTTTTCACTGAGGAAGGAAGCTGGGTTGACAGTGTTAGTCACCACTATCTCTACGTCATCTTGTTTTGGCATTTGACATATTGTCTCTTTTCGGTCTTGTGTCAAGTGTTCGCTGTCCAGTACTAATTTCATATTCTAGGTAAATTATTTTTGCTTTACTATCTGGGCTTTTTTCTTGGATACCCTATATCCCTGGAGTCACAGAAAATTTAACAGGCTTATCATTCAGGCAACACCCGTCTCTTTTGTCTGAATGGCTATTAAGATGTTGTTTATATATTGCAATAGCTTCCCTTCTTCCGGCGAAGCCTCTCAGGACTCTAAGTCTTTTGAAAGTTGTTCTCCAAACAGGGTGGGACTGTTCTTAAATCCCTGAGGCAACACCGTCCACATGAGCTGGGGTTTGCGCCCATTCTTAGGGCTTTTCCATTCAAATTCAAACATTTTCTGGCTGGCTTCGTGAAGAGGGAGGCAAAAGAAAGCATCTTTCAAATCTAAAACAGTAAACCAAGTTAACTCAGGTGTCAAGCATGTTAATAGAGTATATGGATTTGCTACCACAGGGTAACGATCCTCAGTTTTACTTTTAAAGTGATCTCATCTTCTTTGAAAGTAATGGTCGCTCCCAAGTGTTCCAATAAATCTCTCCCTAGGAGAGCTTTTGGGGAGTTAGGCATATATAAGAATATTTCAATGATTTATAAAAATAAGCCTTTTCACTTTGGCCAGTCGTCCCTTTTACCATAATATAATCATCCCCCAAAGGCATCAAAGCTTTGTTTAAAATTGAATACTTTGTGCCCGTATCAGCTAAAAATTCTATTTTCTTTTTTGTTCTTTAGCTTCATTACTATCAGTGGATCTGCTAGGGAAGATTCCCCAGGTCCCTGTCAGTCTAGTTCCAATTCAGTCACCGGAGCCACCCCATGGCACTCCCCCACACCAAGGGCAGTCTCACTTCCAGCGTCCCAACTCCCCATAGCACGCACACCAATCCGGTTTCACAGAAAAAGAGTCCACTCCCCCACCTCTGCCCGATATTCCTCCTACTCCAGTTTCAAAGCAGCCACCGCAGCTGTGGCTATAGCACTATCTGGCCTTTTTTTTTCTCCTACCTGTTTCTCTGCTCTGCAGGGGCTGCAGATGCCTACCTCTGCAACAGCACTTCTGTTTTAACCCTTTTTCAACTCTGAATGTGAATCTGCCGCTTGTTGCCAGTGACAGCAATCTCCTGCTCCTTATTAATGTCTGATAGGACAGATACAGAGGGTGCTTCTCTTGGAGGTATTTGTGGTATATAATTTTCCTATCTATCTTCCTGATTACTGTTTTTTAACTTTAAACATCTTTCCCCAGTATCACATGCTGAACAACATTTCTCCATCTTAACTTCTAGGTTTTTTTCCCTGTCCTTCTCCAAAGCAAAAATTAAGGGATCTGGTGGAGCTATATTAATTTTACATTCAGTCTGTCACTCCAGCTGGTTTCTTAAAGTGAAAAACATATCTGCATATATTATTTCATCCCATTTTCCTTGCTCCCTCAAAACAATATTAATTGTAATGATGTATTATAGTTCAGAGTTCCATTTTTAGGCCATTTTTTTTTTTGATCATCCAAAGTATATAAAGGCCACTATTGCTCATAATATCTTACTAATGTTTTCTTGTTTACCAAGCCCTCAGGAAACCTTTCCAGTTCTTTCCAGTGTGCCAAAATGCAATCCAATGGGCTTTTATTCAGAATTTTCTGCTTTGACCGGTTCCCATTTCAAACAGTCTTTTACAAATCTTTATAGCCTCTCTTTCAGTGTTCTGCAAATGCACTTATAAAAATATGAGAGTACCTACACCCAAGTTTTATGATATTCTCGGGGAGTTCAGTAAAATAATATCTCTGAGTTCTGCAGATCAACTCCTCTGCTGTTAGATAATAGTTTCAGTTCTAATAAAATTTATACTCCTAGTATGCATGGCAGGTTCTACTGTTCAAATATTACTATGCTATACTTTTCTGATACAGCCACTGGGGTGCAGAAAGGGAACTTTTCTTAATCTTTCAATTAGTCACAGTTTACTTCCATCTACTTCTCCCCAAGCATTTAAATCATAACAAATACACTTTGTCTGACTCCGGACGCTGTCTTTGCGGAAAACACGGAACTGTGGATTAGGACTCCACACTCGCTTTGTAGCTATGCCACGTCTCATTCACACAAAACACTTGCACACGGGATCCCACAGACACACAATGGTTCCGCTTACCCTTCTTCTGCTTCCTACACAGTCATTAGCAGGTCCGTCCTAGCTCCCAAAGCCTGGGATGTGACGAAAACCCGGACGCACCTGATCCGCCCTCAGAATTGCTAGCAGCCACTCTATCGGTTGGTGAGTCCCCTGCTTGCAAGCCCTACCTGCCAAGGGGAACTATGCTGTGTGCCAGACGTCTCTGCATGCCTTACCAGCAGCCTCGGGCCATGTGTACGCCTTATAGACCCCCTGTAAGTCCCAAGACAATTACAAACCTAAATTCCAAACATACAGTTTTTCCGCAGCTGGCACAGGTTGTTGTCTGTTCCCGCAGTGAGCAGACGAGAAGCAGAGCTCCCCCAGGCAAGTGGCCTGGGGCACCTAGCATGTCCGCCCCTCAGCTGATCCTGCAGCTGAACAGAGGTCTCCTGGATGGCTCACCAAATTGATGCACAGATAGACTCCACAACTCGTTAAAGTTGTAAAGTAGGTATGATTTATTCAGTGCTGAGGCGCATGGAGGATAGCTCCTCCAAAAGCATGCACACCTTAGCATCATTTTTCCTTTATATATATACTCAACAGTTATGTATGAGGTTGCACAACATGCCTGTACATATTCACAACCACTCTACCCTCCGGCTGGGGAGGCTGTGCTGTGTCCTATCCTGTGCTGCAGGGCCCTGGGGATGTGGGGCTGCTTCCCCTGTGACTTCTGTTCCTGCAATGGGCTGGCTGGCATCACAAGGTAGTGTTTTGTGGTCAGCCCTCCCCTTGGGGAAGGCTCTGTCCCAGTGAGCCCAAGGACTGTGTGATCACAGGGGAAACCCTCACCCTGGTGATGTGTCCTCCAGACTGGGTGCTCAGACCCAGCTCCCAGTGCTCCTGGCTGAGTCCTCTGCTGGAGTGTGGAGGGCAGCGGAAGTGGCTGTGGAACAGGGCTTCAGAAACTCAGGGAGAGGAGCCAGAGGGAAGTTAATTCATAGCTGGGGTGCTCCATGTGAGCTGGGAGCCAGGAGCTGATGTGCTGGTGCTGGCCCTGTGCTGAGCTTGGTGAACTTGCAGCTGCCTGCCTGCTCTTCTGGCCCTGAGGGGGCTGACCTCGAATGGGAGGTGTAGTAAATCTGTTTGATCAAAGTATACCAGCAGGGATGGGAATGAGTAATCTGGCTAAAGCTGGCAGCAAGCAGTTGAGTCTCTACTATCAATTGCCCTTCAGAAATGCTTTGACCATTTGGCATTTGTGTTTGTGTCCTGCTGGCCAAGGCGAGCCAGTTTTCCATGGTTTCCTGGGCAGACTCATGTGATGGCAGCTTCTTGGTTTGAAAGATGACCCTAGAGGTGAACTATGCTCTAGGGAGCTGCCTCTCTTGCCTTTGCAGAATGCCCACTGGTTTAGGCAAGACTGTTGTCTTGGAGGTTAGTTTAAACAGTAAATTCACACACATGCTCTGAAAGTCGAGGCTTCAGACTTGGGAAGAGTGAGCAGCGTGCTTCCCAGAATACCTAGATATTCTGTGCTGGTTGACTTCTCTTTGACTTGAGACAGTTTCATGCTGCCTGGCTGCATGGCCACTCGATGGGTCTGGAGTGGTGTGTCACTTGCAGCTATCTGTAGCAGACTAGTCAGAAAACCTGGTCAGTGTCATTTCCAAAGTGGGCTGATCTTAGGCTGTAAACTCTCTGGGACTCTTGGGGGAAGTCTTGGACCCTAAAGTGTCATCTTTTACATATTTATTTTCACAGCATCTTCTGACTTTTGTCATTCTGGCAGTTCTGATTCTGCACACTCTTACCGAACAAAATGGACTCAACACTTCAAAATAAGAAGCTGGATTTCTAAAAGTATTTATATTTTTTGAACATGTCAATGTTTTTATTTTTTATACCATATATCTTTGAGTTTATTTGATTTATACGACATACAATAAACAATGTGTAAGGTACTAATGATAAGTTATGTCTTATGACAGGTCGGGGATGCATTCTAAGCAGCAACACTGGGTCTAGTGGAGAGCAGTAGAGTCTACGCCTGTACTAACTGTGTGCACTACACTGTATCATAAAAAAATATTCAGTATGTTATAACAAAACTGTGAATTTTAGGCACTGAAAGTGTCTCCATACTCCTGTCTTTGTCATCCTTAAAGCTTGCACCAGGGCAGTCTCTGCCTAATGCAGAAAGATGACTTAAATACCGCATCTGTGCTCTCAGGGTTTGCAGGTAACTGCTTTGCGGGGGCTTGGCTTGGTGCTTCCTTGTTGCTGCCATTGACAAACTGAGATGTCTCTTGTAATTCTGAAACTTTCCTCAGATGATGAGAAAAGGATTAAAAATCTTTTATGGCCTTCAAGACCACAAGGATGTTTCTGACATGCACTGCAAATTCCCTGACAGAAATCATTCAATCCCCTGCTTCATTACTCCATAAGCAAAGGCAGCCTTCCCAAGCTAGCACTGGTGTTGCCATGTGCCAGTGATGATGTGTTGCCAGCCAGTTCTGTTTGTATACATTCATGTGTTTTCTTGCCTTCCTAATGCAGGCTCATTTGTCTTGGAAAATGCATTGCTTTCATTTTTACTTCCAGTGGGTAGTAACAACTATCAAATATATTTTGATACTTCTGTTTAACACTTCCAAGGCTGCAGAAGAAGCAAACCACACCCAGCTTTTCAACTAAGGTATTGATTGCTTTTTAAGCTAAAGAAAGGAGCAGGTATGTTACTGGCATTGTACAAAGCTTGTCTTGCCAATATACACTGTGTGAGCCCTGACTGAGCTTCGGAACACACTGCTTATAAATTTACTGTGACAGTGAAATGATCAGCGGCACTGTGGGTCATCCTTTGGAGCTACCACCACGTTGATTTGTGCGCTGCCTGAAAACATAGCCTCTGTAGGTTTATTCTGAAAAGCTGTGCTGCAGATGTTTACGTACCTTCTCGGATCTTGCATCTGAAAAGAGCTGTTTTCTTATACAGGCACAGTTCTGTGCGTACACGTATTTCAGAACATATTCCCTGCCTTAATGCCATGTCGAGTGGGTGTTATCCACGGCTAATGCAATAATGAAAGTATATAAACCTGTAACAAATGCTTATCAGCACGCCTCTGGCTATGGTCATGCACTCAGCACTGTTCCTTTTGCTTTCTTGTCTTTGTCCCTCCATAAAACCCTGTTACCTCGTTTGGAGGAGTGAGCTCCTATTTCACAAATGGGGACTCCTCCAGGATAAAGCCTGCCTTGCTTCCGTGGGCTTAGGGGAATTCGGGCGAAAGGCATGCCCTGCCGATTTTGGCGGTTTGTTCGGTTTCTTCTGGTCTCATCAGCACTTGCAGGTCATATTCTGGTCAAAGAAGGGGACTCATAAAGCAAAAGCGGGGAAGGGCTCCCAAGGAAACCGCGGTCTGCTGTAATTCACATGCATGAAGGCCTGGACAAGAAAACAGAGTGTAAGTATTGTTCGGTTAGTTGGGAACATGGGGATGATCGGTGTGTGAATGAGACATGGACCGGGTATACGGGATCTGTGAAGCAAGTGCGGGGTCTTTCTAACCGCAGTTCCAATCTCCCACAAGGGAATTGGCTGGTGAAGAGACAAAGTGAATCAGTAAGAAAGACTGAAATACCCTCCAGGATATAAGTATGGGACAACGGGTGGGTAAGCCAGGTCCCGGGAAAAAAAGGGAGCAAGGAAATGCCGGCCGAAATACCCCCAGACAGTCCACTGGGGGGTTATGTTAGCCAAGAGGGAATATGGTTCATGTACAAAAGGAAAGGACAAGATAAATTCAGCAGGAAGAGATGCAAGACTAGGGCTGTCAGGGGCTCTGCCTCCTGGGCAATAAAAGTGGGACCCCAAGGGGAGAAATCGGAGTTCTTAGTATGTATCAGGGATACCTGTAAGTCGTGAGGAGATGTCCTACGTGAGATAAAGAGCGCAGGTCCTCGCCCCAAGGGTTGTGTTGGGTTGGTTTGGTAGGGTATCAATACAAGGTTCACTGTACTAATGGCTTCACGAACCTTTGGTGGGTAAACACTGTCTTAAGATTTATGTGTTAGCAATTACTGGCTTAGACGACATTCTGTGAAGTGGGTGATTGAGAGACAGGCCCTTGTGTGAATGAGTGTTTTGTGTAAGTGAGACGTGGCATAGCTATGAAGAGAGCGTGGAGTCCTGATCTGCGATTCCATGTTCTCTGCGAGAAGAGCGGCCAGAGATGGCGTGTATATCTCATGAAATTGAACCTATTGTTGAGTTTTGGTGTCCTATCCACCATGATATTGTGTGTGATCCAGTTTTCATCTTTGAACAGTTTGTTTGTTTGGATAAAGTGTCAGTGAAATTTGCTCGGGATTTTTGGTGTGTTAATTGCCTGGTAAATTGGTCCGATTGGGACCGGACTGAATGTTCGGGTGAATTAGTACTTGTAGTTTGTGGAAACCTGGGAGAACTGAAGAACCAGTAGAGCAATATAGGGGTTAACTGTCAGAGTAGTGATCAAGCTCCCTGGCGCAGGGCTCCAACTAGCCCTTAGGCTATCTGTCATCACTGTTGTTTGTATATCCAAGCTAAGTGTCCTGCTTGTTCAAAATGAATTCTCTCTTTTGGTGGGAGACAAACAGTTTATTTACAGAAGTGTTTGGAATTTGGGTGTATCGCTTGTGGGTGCAGCATGCCCTTATACCTTTTACTCTGGGTAAGATACTACTGTTGTAGGGCTAACCATGTCGTATATCTTTAAAGGCTTACAATGGGAGGACAGCAGAGTGGGGGAATTCTCAAAAAGAGCCCTTTAGGTTGCATTTTAGCTCATTGGAAAGATACAGGGGGGCCACTGGGAGGAAGTGTGAATAAGAAAACCTTGACCAAATATTGTAACCAGTGATGGCCTTCATATAAGTTGGAAGATGGGGAAAAGTGGCTCTTCAATGGAACTTGGAATTATAATACCTTATTACAATTGTTATTTTTGAGATGAGAAGGAAAATGGGATGAAGTTTCATAATGCTGGTATGTTCTTTACCCTTCGGGATCATCCTGAATGGCAGACAAAATGTGGGCTGGTGGCTCCACAAGACCCGATGGTGTTGGCACTGGAGAAGGGTAATAGGAAGGAAGGAAAAGAGAAGTTAAAGAGATGTTGTTCGGCACGTAGTATAGAGCAGATGTACCAGACTGGGAAAGGCAGGGGAGAGATAACAGGATTTAGTGGCCCCACTAAACATGAATGAATGATTTCACACCATCCTTCTACTTACCAGTTAGATTGGAGACAGTGCCTCCCGAACATCTGTGAGCTTGGGATACTCCTTGTCTGCCCATCCTGCAATAAATTTTGTGCGAAGGTCACACTGGTCTAAATATTTGCCAGCTGTCAGAGAAGTCACAGATATGGGTGGTTTCAGCTAGTTTTGTGATTACTGGGACATCCAACTGTGCCGAAGTGTGAACCCGTCATGAGAAAGAGTGCTCCGGGAGCACCAGCGCCCCCAGAATGTACAAGGGCGGAGGTGCTGGGTTGGAGCAGGGCCCGTCCAGCTTCACCTGCTGCCTGTGGCGACGGTATTCATAGCGCCACAGGGCACCAGGCTGGGAGGGATCTCAAGGATCATCCAGTACAACTTTTCCAGGCAAAGCATGACCTGGACTGGATGTCCCAGTGCCCTGTCCAGCTGAGTCTTTAAAGCGTCCAACACTGGGGAGTGCACCACTTCCCTGGGGAGATTATTGCAATGGCTGGTTGTTCTCACTGGGAAAACTTTTCCTCTTGTGTCCAACCAGAATCTGCCCAGGAGTAACTTGTACCCCTCGTCTTTTCCATGTGACTCCTTGTGAAAAGGGAGCCCCCGTCTTCTTCGTAGGCACCCTTAAATACTGGACTGTGGTGATCATGTCTCCCCCGAGCCTTCTGTTCTCTAGGCAGAGCAAGCCCAGCTCTCTCAGCCTTTCCTCATACAGCAGGCAGCAGGCCCAGCCTTTTATCAAGACCCAGAGAAGGGCAGACAAGCAGTGATGTGTCCCTGTATCCTTTCACAGGCCTGAGCCGTCTGTGGCTTCAGAAGCTCCTGAACTAGGCCCATAATGTCTCAAGATCTATCTTCTTGCCTTCTCAAGCTGTGCACATTGTAGCAGCCGTGGCAGCTTGCAGCAAGGAGTTCCCCAGCTTATTTAGGTGATGAATTGCAGCCTCCTTTAGTTTGCTTTGAAAGTGCCTTTTCCTGTTGGCAGGAGTTCTTAATTTAGACCAGATGGTGCAGGATAGATGCCAAACCACCCCACAGGCCACTTGTGTTTTTATAGTCCTCTGTGATACCCCCTGTCAGCTGTACCTTTTCCCAGCAGAATGGGCAGTTGACTCATCTCCTATACAGAAGCTGCTCTGTGCCTCTGATGGTTCCTGTCATGCCTCTGTCTTCCTCAGCTCTGTCAGAGTGTCTGTGACATGAGGGATCCATCCTCCCACTTGCACACAGTCAGAATGTGGGGTTTGAGAAGCAAGTCAGAATTACATTCTCTTTTCCTCTCTATTGTTTCCCCCCCAGCGCTAATTGATGCTTGACTGGCTGTGTTGTTTGCGTAGGAGCTTCAGTTTTCATCCAGCTGCTCAGACTCCAAGGTGCTATTCCTGAATGATATCAAGAACATCCTAGTCCAAGCCTGGTGTAAATGCAAGATGTAGAGGCTATTCTCCTCTGAAGGTCTTTGTTTACCTGCCGTGAATGTCCCCTGTTACCTGGTTGGTCAGTATCTCAAGGCTGTGCCACAGTTTGTAGTCAGCCTTTATGTCTTTAACCCTGAGGAACACAAAATCATCAGCAAATGTTTCCACCTCCTTTTCCCTTCCTTAGCACCCTGTGAGGTTCATTCATGCCACAGCAGCTTAGGTTCTTTACCTGTTTTGGCGAAGGATGAATGTCTTTTGGGAATGCCTCTGGACCCCACATGTCCCTTTTGATAAAGCTGGGGACATCTCTGAAGAACTCTGAGTGGTTTGTGAAGTGAGACATCTCATTCCAAAGGCCGTGCCAGGTCTTCCCCAGTCTGTCCTCTCGCCATCTGTCCATTAATTCTTATACTCAGATTTCTGTTTGGAATGTTGGGCTCCAGATCTCCCCTCCAGCCCTTTCTGTGGCATCACAACAGCCACCTCTAGTCCCAGCAGTGAGGTACCACAGTCAGAAGTCCAGCAGCTTACTCTGCTTACCTGGAGCTTGCCTTGTAGCTATAGCACTGGCACTCTTGGGCATATCAGAGGTCCTGCCATCAACCCTAATTGGCATGGGCTGAGGAAGATCCACATTCTTCATGTTTCTTTTGCTTATTCATTTTTGCCAGTATAGCCATATGCTTCTAGTATTAAATCCTCATCATTGTGACCTTGCTCTCCTTCCACTTGAAATACTTCCAGTGAGTTCCTGTCTTGGTTTTGATCAAAGCCTTTACAGACAGCGTGTCCTAGATGCCAGTGAAGGTACCTAGTAGCTCAGAAGTAACAGAAATGATTGTAGAAGTGCTAGAGCCGTGACAATAATTTCAAGGTCTATCAGCACAAGGAATCAGCACAAGCCCCTTGTCTTGAGCAGGCTTTCAGGTGACCTTGGGTCTGTGCAGTGAACAGTCATACCAGTAACTCTTCTGCAAGACTTCATGTACATGAGAGGGCACGGATCTGTTCCTTGCCTGTGTCCCAGGAGCCAGTCGTAACTATTCAGCTACCGTTAATTTGACTTGCACCTACCTTCATCTTCTACATGTATTTGATTTCCTCAGTGCATAATTTGGAACCAGCCATGGGGGATCTTCAGTTCACCCACCACCTAGCACGCACAACAGATTTGTTCTGCACCAGTGAAAGCATAATGTTAAATTCAGCTCTAAGACTGGCAAAAGCCAGGCTCCAGGTGGTGTCCGTGTCTCATACCTTGTGCGTCTTCTCTTCCTCTGCAGTACCGGCAGCAAGAGAGCACGGAGATTACTGTTGCAACTGAAGTAACATTCTGCTGAACAACGCAGTTGTTTATGGCCTTCCTCTGACACCCAGTTCAACTTTTAGTAACATCCTGTGGAGACAAGCAGAGAGAGCTGGGCTTGTTCAGCCTGGCCAAGAGAAGGCTCTGGGGAGATCTCAGAGCAGCTTCCAGCACCCAAAGGGCCCAACAAGAAATGGAGAGAGGGGCTTTTGTCAAGAGCAAGTAGGGACAGGAGAGGGCGGAATGGCTTTAAACTGACAGAGGGGAGATTTAGATAAGGTGAAGGAATTTCTTCCCTGTGAGGGTGCTGAGGCTGTGGCACAGGTTGCGCAGAGGAGCTGTGGTGCCCCATCCCTGGCAGTGTTCAAGACCAGGTTGGATGGGGCTTGCAGCAACGTGGTCTAGTGCAAGGTGTCCCTGCACAAGTCAGGAGGCTGGAACTGGATGGGATCTGTAAGGTCCATTCCAGCTAAAACCATCCTGTGGTTCTATGATTTTCAGGTACACCATCCTGGAAGAGCAAGCATCTTTCCCATTCAAGCAGTAAACTTTTGCCTCTAGTATGCCAGTGATTGCAGTAGATTCAGGTTCCGGTGAAGCATGCAGGGCAATTTATGGCATTTGCTCCTGTGAACACTCTGAAAAATCCACTGTGTAGTTTGGAGATAATTACCATGTCCTGAACGCAGGATATAGCAGAATGTTTTATACTTAAAGTCAATCTATTTGCTGAATTTTTAGGATTTGGCCCCTTGCGATTTGCCCTGTCCAAAGCTTCCAGTCCTGCCTGTGACTTGTCTGGATTCTCATTTTATTGCAGCTGAAGATGGGATTGTGAGCACGAATGAAGACAATGCCCATCAAGGCATACCCAGGCTAGCGGAGGCCAAGGGTTTCTGCTCAAGACTCTCTGAGGAGAACAGTTCCCAGGGTCGTGCACAGGACCCTGTTCTCCCACGCAGGTCAGAAAGGATTCAGAGATCCAAGGGCTTCCAGGTGAGCTCCAACTTCATCCAGCATCGGCGAATCCACACTGGAGAAAAACCCTTCACCTGCACCAAATGTGGGAAGCGTTTCAAGCACTGATCACATTCACCACCAGAGCATCCACACATGGGAGTGGCCCTACAAGTGCTCTGAGTGCAGAAAGAGCTTCAGTGTGAGCTTGAAGCTGAACCAGCACCAGGTAATCCACATGAGGGAGAAGCCTTACAAGTGTGGCACGTGCGGGAAGAGCTTCTGCGTGAGCTCGCAGCTTGTCCAGCACCAGCAGGTGCACAACGGGGAGAAATTATACCAGTGCAGGACCTGCGGGAAGAGCTTCAGTGTGAGCGAAGCCCTGACACGATACCACTGTGTGCAAACTGGGGATAAGCCCTACAAGTGTGCCAAGTGCGGGATGAGCTTCAGCATGAGCTCAGCCATGTCTCGACACCAGCGGTTGCACACCAGGGAGAAACCCTACAAGTGCAGGACCTGCGGGAAGAGCTTCAGCGTGAGTGCAGCCCTGACACGACACCAGCGGATGCACACTGGGGAGAAGCCCTACAAGTCTTCTGAGTGTGAGAAGAGATTCACCAGGAACTCACATCTTGTCCTGCACCAATGGACGCACACTGGGGAGAAACGCTACGAGTGTATGGAGTGTGGGCAGGGCTTCAGGGAGAGCTCGAAGCTGATCCAGCACCAGGTAATCCACACTTGGGAGAAGCCCTACAAGTGTGCCAACTGCGGGAAGAGCTTCTACGGGAGCTCGCAGCTTGTCTGGAACCAGCGTGTGCACACCGCTGAGAAACCCTACGAGTGCAGGACCTGCAGGAAGAGCTTCAGCATGAACTCAGCCCTGACACAACACCAACGGGTCCACACTGGGGTGAAACCCTACGAGTGCAGGACCTGCAGGAAGAGCTTCAGCATGAACTCAGCCCTGACACAACACCAACGGGTCCACACTGGGGTGAAACCCTACAAGTGCAGGACCTGCGGGAAGCGCTTCAGTGTGAACTCATCCCTAATACTACACCAGCGGGTCCACACCGGGGAGAAACCCTAGAAGTGCAGGACCTGCGGGAAGAACTTCAGCGTGAGCTCAGGCTTGAAACAACACCAGTGGGTCCACACCCGTGAGAGGCCTTACAAGTGTGCTGAGTGCAGGATGAGCTTCTCTGTTAACTCAAAGCTCGCCCGGCATCAGCGGATGCACATTGGGGAGAAACCCTACGAGTGTACAGATTGTGGGAAAAGCTTCATCTGCAGCCCTACGCTCAAGAAACACCAACGTTTCTACACCGGAGAGAGGCCCTACATCTGCACCTGCTGTGGGAACAGCTTTCAGCAGAATTCCCACCTCATCCGGCACCAGGGCATCCAAACTGACAGGGTCCCTACGTCTCTGCCGACTATGGGAAGGGCTTCAGTGTGAGCTCGGCACTCTACCAGCACCAGCAGACCTACAGGGGTGGGGAGCCCTAGGTGGGGTGAGTGTGGGGAGCAGTGAGGTATGATACCCTGTGAGCAAAGCCCTATGAAGCCTATCGCTGTCCCAGTTTCTCCTTTGTTGGGTGAAACAGATCTGTTATTCAAGCCTCATAGTGCCTAGCACAACACTGCTTTACATACATCAGCTATAAGTGCCTGTCACTGTCACTGTCCCTGCTTGGGGTGTCCCAGGCAGAGCTGACTGCATGCTGGGATGGGCAGGGCAAATACTGGCTATCTCCAGAACAGAGGCTCTTCAGGAAGTTCATGTGTGCCTGTCACACTCCATCCCTACTCTCCCCAGGTGCGAAGCTGGTTGACTGATGTGCCCCTTGTGCTGTTCTCCCAGGCAGTATGAGAAGACAGATTCTGGATGCAGTGCCTGGCACAAGGGCTGATGACCAAAGTGCGGAACTGGACAAGATCTGTGAACTTACCAGGAGTTTCCCTCCTTGGTCCCTTTGATGAGGTGCTGGACTGTGGCTCTGGGGACAGGGGTAGCGTTTAGGTGGGCACCTCTGAAAGTGCCTTAGACTTGAATTATTACCTAGATGTAGGCTATGTTCAGGTGAAGTCTTGAACCTCCCTGGGATCAGGCAGTGTAAAAATTATTCTGTGAGGCCCCATTTCCAGCACCAAAACATCCCCATTTGAGGAGGGAGAAGGTCTGAAGCTCTTCTGATGTGAGTGCCAGGTTACCTTTGTGAGGCTCTTCAAGCTGCTAGGTCTGGGCTTCTGGGGTTTGTCTCCACTGCAGTGAAGATTGGCTATCTGCAGCCACATTCTGCTGCTGCTTGTTAAAGCAAGGATGCAAGTTCTGCATGTGGGGAAATAGCCTGAAGTTGTAAACTGGTTGAACAGCAAACTTGAACTTGTACCACCTGGGTGTTTGCAAATTACTGAGCTTCTCGACAGGGTGCCAGAGCAAAGCCAGGCCTTCAGTCCTGCTTCCCTGCCCCAGCAGTGTCTGCTTTGTTCCAAAGGTACTGGATTGTTGGGATTAAGTGTCTTCCTACCCTGAGAAGAATGGCTGTGCATCTTGAGCATGAAACTTGCTGTGGAAATGTGTCTGGGGCAAACTAACTGCTGGCTAGATGAAACAGGGATGTTTTCTCTGAGGGTTTGAACACTGTTATTGGGAAAGAAATGTTTGGAGTGCTGAGGTGTTTTGTACTAAGCCTTGTCTCCAATTTGTAGCCCCACTATCCCAGCTCCTGTAGCTGTTGGATTCCTCCCAGGAGGCTTCTGGTAGAGCACCGGAAAGGTATGTGTTTACGCTAAACTTCAGCCAGGTCTTGATGAGCATTGCTCATGAAGCAAATGAAATGTCATTCCAGCCTCTGCAGTGGAAGTGGGCAGCTGCTCGAGCCACCTGCTTGGTGAGTTGGACACTGCCTCTTGCAGGGGAGCAAAACCACAAGAAATGAGGGCCCTGAGGAGTGACCATGTTGTTGGCTTTCAGCTACCAGTTTCTGAATAAAAGGGATGTGTAATGGTAAGAGATGCAGTGATTCTTACTTCCCTTCCTCTGAGTTCTCGTGTGATACCGTAGTACTGAAAAGGACAGGGGTTTGATTTGTTCTGACTTGTCTCCTGAATTCATGGCTCATCATGTCTATGCTGGATGGTACTGGGAAAAATCTCAGCTTCCATATTGTCCTGTTTATGTAGTGTCCTCACCTTGGGCTGAAGGGACTGGTGCTGTCACTGTCCTGCCTATCACTGTAGGGGTTACCATGTCAGATGGAGCATCTGCAAAAGTAGTTGTGGGTGATACCAGTCTGACTGCACCGAATTCCTTGTGTGCTAACTCCTTCTTCCAGCAGCAGACACTGCTGCTGGAACAGTAATTCACTGCTCTGAGTTGTGCTTCTACAACAGTAGTTACAGGTTTGGGTAAAGGCTTCTGAGAGCCCAGCAGATGCCCCATGGCATGGAGAGCAAAGTCGCAGTGGTGGTGAGTGCTGCTAAGCATGAGTGTGTTGCCAGACATGGGTGCAGAGGCTCTGTCAAGTGACTTAGCAGATGCGTCTTGTAGAATGATGATCTCTGGAGTCACACTGTTTATGTCTGGCCATTGGGAGCCTTGAGCCATTGCTGCGGCTGTTAACTAGTCATGTCTGAGGCTTGATCTGGTGGCTTCCTTTGTGTTGGATGTAATGTCAAGCCATCTCCAGGCCTCTTGCTGTCTGCAGGGTGGTGCTGAAGTGCTCTTTGCAGTTCTGCTTTCACCTGCTCCTCTGTGCCAGTGGCTGCAGGCCTGGCAGCATGCAGAGGCAGCACACCCTACCTGCAGGACTCTGCCTGTCTGAAAGTGTAAGATAAATTGGATCCAGTTTCTCCAGTTTAATTTTGGAATCTGCATTTCTTGAGGAGTGCCTGACTTGAAGCCAGCTGCACAGGAAGCCAGGATGCCATCAGGACTTGTGCAATTGTTCTGGCCAGAGGCTGGCTGTGCTGTGAGGCAGGCATGCTGTTCCCCTGGGCCCATGACCGGCACCTGGCTCAGCCTGGGCAGGTTCTGCTTCTTTGCTTCAGTTTGATTTAGAGAAAACTCCAGGAACAGACTTGCCAACAAAGTTTTCAAGCTGACAAGCAGGTATTCTTTATTGCGGCGCCAGGAGACACGGATAGAATCATAGAATCAGAATAGTTAGGGTTGGAAAGGACCTTAAGATCATCAAGTTCCAACCCCCCTGCCATGCGCAGGGACACCTCACACTAAACCGTATCACCCAAGGCCTTGTCCAACCTGGTCTTGAACACTGCCAGGGATGGAGCATTCACAGCCTCCCTGGGCAACCTATTCCAGTGCCTCACCACCCTAACAGGAAAGAATTTCCTCCTTATATCCAATCTAAACTTCCCCTGTTTGAGTTTTAACCCGTTACCCCTTGTCCTATCACTACAGTCCCTAATGAAGAGTCCCTCCCCAGCATCCCTATAGGCCCCCTTCAGATACTGGAAGGCTGCTATGAGGTCTCCACACAGCCTTCTCTTCTCCAGGCTCAACAGCCCCAACTTTCTCAGCCTGTCTTCATACAGGAGGTGCTCCAGTCTCCTGATCACCCTCGTGGCCCTTCTCTGGATTTGTTTCAACAGTTCCCTGTCCTTTTTATGTTGAGGACACCAGAACTGTAAACAATACTCCAGGTGAGGTCTCACAAGAGCAGAGGAAAGGGGCAGGATCACCTCCTTTGACCTGCTGGTCACGCTCCTTTTGATGCAGCCCAGGATACGGTTGGCTTTCTGGGCTGCAAGCACACACTGAAGCCAGCTCATGTTCATTTTCTCATCAACCAACACCCCCAAGTCCTTCTCTGCAGGGCTGCTCTGAATCTCTTCTTTGCCCAGCCTGTAGCTGTGCCTCTGATTGCTCCGACCCAGGTGTAGGACTTTGCAGTTGTTATGGTTAAACTTCATAAGGTTGGCATCAGCCCACCTCACAAGCATGTTGAGGACCGTTTGGATGGCATTCCTTCCCTCCAGCTTATCAACTGAACCACACAGCTTGGTGTCATCGGCAAACTTGCTGAGGGCGCACTCAGTCCCACTGTTCATGTCACCGACAAAGATATTGAAGAAGGTCGGTCTCAACACCAATCCCTGAGGGACACCACTCATTACTGGTCTCGAGCTGGACACTGAGCCATTGACCACAACTCTTTGTGTGCGGCCATCCAGCCAGTTCTTTATCCACCGAGTGGTCCATCCATCAAATTGATGTCTCTCCAGTTTAGAGACAAGGATGTTGTGTGGGACAGTGTTGAACGCTTTACACAAGTCCAGGTAGATGACATCAACTGCTCTGTCCCTGAGTTCTGTAGCCCCATCATAGAAAGCCACCAAGTTGGTCAGGCAGAATTTCCCCTTAGTGAAGCCATGCTGGCTGTCACCAAGCACCTTGTTGATTTTCATGTGCCTTAGCATGCCATCCAGGAGAATCTGCTCCAAGATTCTGCCAGGCACGGAGGTGAGACTGACTGCTCTGTAATTCTGCGGGTCATCCATTTTCTCCTTCTTGAAAATGGGGGCTATATTTCCCTTTTTCCAGTCATTGGGAACTTCACTTGACTGCCATGATTTCTCAAATATGATGGCCAGTGGCTTAGCAACTTCATTCGCCAGCTCCTTCAGGACCCGCGGATGGATTTCATCAGGACCCATGGACTTGTGCACGTTCAGATTTTTAAGATGGTCTCGAACCAGATACTCTCTTACAGTGTACCCAAGGTCTTCATCCTCACAGTCCCTGCATCTGCCTTCCAAGACTTGGGTGGTGTGGTCAGAGCCTTTGCCAGTGAAGACCGAGGCAAAGAAATCATTCAGAACCTCAGTCTTCTCCAAATCCTGTGTAGCCAGTTCTCCTGAGAGCTTCCTGAGGGGGCCTATGTTCTCCCTAGTCTGTTTTTTATTTGTTATGTACCTGTAGAATCCCTTCCTGTTATCCTTAATACCCCTAGCCAAGTTTAATTCTAACTGGGCCTTAGCTTTCCTAACCTGGTCCCTAGCTTCCCGGACAACATCCCTGTCCTTGCTTCCACTTTTTATAAGCCTCTTTTTTCTTTGAATTTTCCTCAGCAGCTCCTTATCCACCCAAGGAGGTCTCCTGGCCCTCCTGCTGCACTTCTTTTTAGTTGGGATGCAACACTCCTGAGCTTGTAACAGGTGATCCTTGAATATCAACCAAGAGTCTTGGGCCCCTCTGCCCTCTAGGGCTATATCACATGGAACCTTACTAAGCAGGTTCCTAAGGAGGCCAAAGTCTGCTCTGTTTAAGTCCAGCACAGTGAGCTTGCTGCACGCTCCTCTCACTGTCCTGAGGATCTCGAATTCGACCATCTCATGATCGCTGCATCCAAGGCTGCCCTGGAGCGTCACATTTCCAATGAGCCCTTCCCTGTTGGTGAACACGAGGTCAAGCATGGCACCTCTCCTTGTCGGCTCCTCTATTACTTGCAGAAGGAAGTTGTCTTCCACACAATCGAAGAACCTCCTGGATTGCTTGTTGCCGTACATTCCAACAGATGTCAGGGTGGTTGAAGTCACCCATGAGAACAAGGGCCTGTGAGCGTGAGGCTTTTCCTATCTGCCTATGGAGTGCTTCATCTGCAGGTTCTCCTTGATCAGGCGGTCTGTAACAGATCCCCACAATAATGTCTCCCATAGCTATATTCCCTTTAACCCTGACCCAAAAACTCTCTGTGGACTGCTCACCTGTCCCCAGACACAGTTCCATACTCTCCAGCCTATCCCTAACATAAAGGGCAGCTCTCCCTCCCCAGCTGCCAGGCCTGTCTTTTCTAAAAAGCCTGTAACCTTCCATTCCAACACTGCAGTCATAGGAGCCATCCCACCGTGTTTCTGCAGTGCCTATTATATCATACCCCTGTAGATGTGCAAACATCTCTAATTCCTCTTATTTGTTCCCCATGCTACAGGCATTTGTATAGAGGCATCTGAGCCGAGCTCCAAATGAAGCCAGGTCATAGGCTGGCGTGGCTGGAATATATCTACATTGCTCTGAGCATTTATTATAGGTGCTGGCAACTGACTGGGTGTGTTGGGATGGAATGATGCCCCCCTCCCCCAACACATCTAGTTTAAAGCCTCCTTGACCAGTCTGGCAAGCCTCCTCCCAAAACTGCTCTTTCCCATCTTCATCAGACCAGCTCCACCAGCCCCCACTAGACCCGGCCTACAAGCTTGGGTCCCGTGTTCAAGACACCCAAACCCCTGACTATGACACCACCCTTTTAACCATTTATTAACCTGGCCAATCCTCCTAGCTTTTTTTAGGTCCTCCCCTGTACCCTGGAGAATTGACAAAGACTATCTGAGCTCCAGAGCCCCTAACCACCTCTCCCAGGGCTCTGTAGTCCTTCTTTATGTTCCCCAGGCTACTACTTTCTATATCCCTAGCACCCACATGTATCACCAGAAGTGGGTAATAGTCTGTGGGACTTACTAGAGCAGGCAGCCTCTCTGCCACATCCCTGATCCGTGCCCCTGGTAGGCAACACACCTCCCTCAAAACGGGGTCAGGTCGACAGACCAGTGCTTCTGTCCCTTTCGAAGTAGAGTCCCCTACTACTACGACCCACCGCTTTTTCCTGGCAGCACCAGTAGCGATCTTCTTTACCAGTGCATCAGCCGGCTGTTTCTGGCTCGAGTGTGTTTCCTCATTAGCCCCCTGCAGGACAGCAAAGCGGTTCTGCCTGGGGACAGCAGATTTAGGAGGAAGCCCCTTGCTTTTAATTGTCCTTTGCCTCCTTTTTTCGTTTGTTGTTTGTTTTTTTTTTTGTCACTAATTCCCAGCTTCCCGGGTTAACGGCCTCCTTCATGAGCTAGAAGGGAAGCTTGAGGCCCCTGCACAGTTTGGGCCTGGAGCAAGCATTCCTGCTTACTCTCAGGTTCCCTGACATCTTGCAGTCTATTAATAGCATCCCACAGCTCAGCCACCTCCTGCAGGAGGACCTCCACCAGGGAGCACCGAGCGCAGCCCTGCCCATTGTGCACTATTCCCTCAGAAGACCGGTGCAGGCACTCTCTACACCCCGAGCTCTGCACTGCAGCCTCCCCTCTCATCAGCTCTGTCTGGGTGCCTACGCTGCCACCGCTGGGGCAGCCAGAGCAGAGCTCCCGGACCGGGCCCTGGTCATACAACGAGTGCTCACCATCCCGCTCGAACTGGCGCGCAAACTGCTGCGCCGCACTCCTGGTAGCTCACCCTTCCTGGGGCAGGTTTTTACCCAGTCAGGGCTGGCGCAGCTCCTCCTGGCTCCGCCCCCTGTGAGTCAGCTGCTCGCTCTCGTCAGCTGAGCTGCCGGCTCCAGGGCAGGTCCTGTCGAAGACTTGAGGCTCCCTCGGTCGCTCCGAGTTGAGGCTCCTGGACACTGATCTCCCCCCGCCCCGCTCAGGTGTTGAAGGCGTTCTCTCTCCAGATACTCACCTCAGCAATTCACTCACCTCAGCAACTGGTGAAGGTGGTCAATGTTATCTGGTACTGTCCACTCCACTTCTCCTGTAGAGGATCTCCTGAAAAATTCTTAACATAAACCCAGTCTCCAGATCTGAAAGGGTGAATCGGATAATCCAAACTTCTTGCTCTTGTCTCTACTATTCTCTTATTTAACTCCTCCAATTGTTTTCCCAGATTGATCAGAAACTGTCGGAGATAGCCTTCTCCCACTTCCTGAAGACTTTCTCCTTTAAACTGGGACTGATACGGTCTTCCATACAAAATCTCAAATGGGCCAACCTCTTCTTTCAACCAAGGTTTAGTTTGAATTCTTAATAGAGCCAGTGGTAACACTTGGTACCAATGTAAATTCATTTCCTCACATATTTTACTAGTCTGTTGTTAGATCAGACAGTTCATCTTTTCTACTTGCCCACTGGCCTGAAGCCTGCATGAAACATGTAGTTGCAAATGAATTTCTTATTTTTTGCTAATTTCTTGTAACAACTTTGCACTGAAGTGTGAACCCAGGTCAGAAGAAATTGCCCCTGGTACTCCAAAATGAGGTATTATTTCATTTAATAATGTTTTAATCACTTGTCTTGCATTATTTATCCTACAAGGCAATGCTTCTGGCCAGCCTGAAAAAGTATCTGTTAACACCAACAAACATTGATAACCCCCTTTTTTTGGTAATTCAGAAAAATCTGTTTGCCACTCCTGTCCTGGATAACTTCCTCTCCCAGTTGTCCCAGTTTGATTTCTATTTTCAGTCTTAGGATAATTCTTAAGACATAGCTGACACTGTTTTGTCACTAATTTTACTATAGTATATAGATTTCTTCCTACAATTTGTTCAAGTATTTATACAAAGAGTTACTAACCCAATGAGTTTTATTATGTTCCTCCTGAACTAACTTCCAGAGTTGGTTTTAGGGGATTACAATTTGCCCATCAGGTATCTGAACCCCACCCTCTTTATTTTCCTGTCCTTTTAAATCTAGAATCAATTTTCTATCCTTTTTTGAACACCTAGGTTTAGATTTTTCAATTGTTAGTTTGCCATCAGGGATTAAGGACATGATTTAAGGACATTGATTGTTCAGATGCTCAAAATCGGCCAAATAATTTCCAGTTTCCTGATCTGAGTCACCTTGTTGATGTCATCTACAGTACATATAGCTACTTCTTCAGGTAGCTGAACAGCTTCCAGTAATTGTAGAATTTCTGTAGCATGTTTAATCTGTTTCCCTTGTGTGTTCAAAAGTCCTCGTCCTTTCCAGATAGCACCATGTGCATGGACCACACCAAATGCGTATTTAGAATCAGTCCAAATATTTATCCTTGTCATGGTTTAAACCCAGTCAGGCAACTTGTTCACTCACTCCCAGTGTGTGGTGCCGGGCTGACAGCAGCCCCCCCCGCCCGGGGCTCTCCCCTTCCCTGCTCCCGGAGGAACGGGGAGGAGGATCGGAAGAGTGCAACTCCCACGGGTTGAGACAAGAACAGTCCAGCAACCAATGTACAACACAAATCACCACCGCTACTACCAACGACAACAATGATAAGAGAAAATAACAAGGGAAGAGAATACGATACCACTGGCCAAGAAACGTGTCCCACCCGGAAGCCCGTGTCCTTCTGGGTAACTCCCAGTTACCCCCCGACCCCGGGCATGACATGCTGTGGTATGGAATACCTCTTTGGCTAGGCTGGGTCAGGCGCCCTGTCTCTGCTTCCTCACAGCTTCCCCTCCTCCCTGGCAGAGCATGAGCCTCACAAAGTCCTTGGTCAGGGTAAAGATCACTTAGCAACAACAGAAAACATCGGTTTCACCAACACTGTTCCCAGGCTGGAAGTCAAAACACAGCACTGCACCAGCTACCACGAAGGAGAAACATGACTGCAACTGCTGAACCCAGGACAATCCTTTTATCTTCAGCCAATTCCAGGGCTCTCGTTAATGCTATTATTTCTGCCTTCTGGGCAGAGGTGTTCACAGGTAAAGGTTTAGCTTCTTTTACCTGTGAAGTGGTGGTAATGGCATATCCTGCTTTTCCTTCACCATTTTTCATAAAGCTACTACCATCAGTAAACCAAGAATCAGCATCTTCCAGAGGTTTTTCTTTCAACTCTGGTTGGCTTGAATATACAGTCTCCACAGTGGCCAAGCAGCCGTGTGTTAGTGGTTCTGTCGATTGTTCCAGAACACCATAATCATGGATCCAAAGTCTGCACCATCCAGTCATTCCCAGGAACATCCGGAGCTCCTTGACGGTCGATGGTCATGGAGTTTGGCAAATGGCTTCTTTTCTAACAATTCCAAGTTCTCTCTATTCTCCTGTTACTTCATATCCTAAGTAGGAAACTTGGGTTTGGATTAGTTGGGCCTTTTGTTTGGATACCCGATAACCATTCAGTCCCAGGAAATTTAATTATTCCACCGTGCACTGGATACATTCTTCCTTTGTTTCTGCGGCAATTAAATAGTCATCCACATACTGTAAAAGAGTCTCCCTCTGAGTAGGTGGCTTCCATGCTTGCAGTTCCAGTGCTAACTGATTTCCAGAAATCGTCAGACTGTTTTTAAACCCTTTAGGTAATACCGTCCAAGTTAACTGAGTTTCCCTTCCTGTGTCAGGATTTTCCCATTCAAAAGCAAATAATTTTGGCTTTCTTTGGCCAATGGTAAGCAAAAGAAAGCTTCCTTTAAATCCAAGACAGCAAACCATTTGTGATTATTATTCAATTTAGTCAGTAAGTCACACGAATTAGCTACTACTGGACGAATATCCTCTGCAATTTTGTTAATTGCTCTGAGAGCTTGAGCCAATCTGCAACTTTTCCCACCATATTTCTTTACTGTCCAGATAGGAGTATTATATTCCAGTTCACATTCAGTTAATAATCTATATTTTTATCACTGATTTTTTGATTCCCTTTGATCTTCTAATTTTAAGGGATATTGTTTTATTCTAATTGGGCAGGCATCCCCCTATTTTATTTTCACTTTAACAGGCAAAGCATTTTTCGCCTTACCTGGAACTTCAGATGCCCATACTCCCAGATATACCTGATTAAGGTTTTCTTCTATTTCAGGGAGGTCCTCCTGTTTGCTTTTCTGCTGAATTAAAGATAAACTAAAAACTGCAATTGATTGTTTTTAACTCTAAATTCCATTTTGCCTTCTTTAAATGTTGCTTCTCACCCTAATGCATAAAAATTTATGCATTCCTATTTGTTTTCCCAATTTGTACTTTAAAGGTTTCAGGAAGAAAGCCTCTTTTTTTTTTTTTTTTTTTTTTTTTCTTTCCCTTGGTGGCCAATAGCCAAATTCTTTCCTCTCTGATTTAGCACCAAATAAATTGCTCCTGTATTCACTAAAATTCCGCTTTATTTTCTCTAGTGACTGGCATTTAATTTAACCGGTGGATGTGATAGGGTAGATTCCCCAGGTCCCTGTTATTCCAGTTCCAATTCAGCCGCCGGAGCCACCCCATGGCACTGCCCCTCCCCCCCGCAGGGCAGTCTCACTTCCAGCGTCCAAGCTCCCCATAGCACGCACACCGACCCAGTTCCACAGAAGACCCCACTCCCCCACCTCCGCCCAACATCCCTCCTCCCACACTCAAACACAGGAGCTGCTCGAGCTCCTCTCACTTCCACCTTAGTTTTCCCTTTCTTTTTCCTCACAGTTGCCCACCCTGCTCTGCAGCGGCTCCAGGCTCCAGATGCCTGCCTCGGCAACAGCACTTCTGCTTTAACCCTTTATTAAATCTGAATGTGGATCTGTTGCTTGTTGCCAGTGACAGCAATCTCTTCCTCCTTATCAATATCTGATAGATGCAGAGGGTCCTCCTCTTGGAGGTTACCTGTGATGCAGAATTTCCCAACCTATCTTCCTGAGTACTCTAAATTTTTCCTAACCTTAAACATCATTCCCCCACTATCACAGGCTGAACAACATCTCTCCAACTTAGCTTTCTAGTTTTCCCTGTCCTTTTCTAAAGCCAAAATTAAGGAATCTGGCAGAGCTCTATTAATTTTGCATTCAGTCCGTCACGCCGGGTGGTTTCCTCAAGTGAAAAACATATCTGCATACATCATTTCATCCCATTTTACTTGCCCCCTCAAAACAACATTAATTGTAACAATGTATTATAGTTCAGAGTTCCATTTTTAGGCCATTTTTCCTGATCTACCAAAGTATACGAAGCCCACCATTGTTTACAGTATTTTACCGTTTTGTTTACTGAGCCCACAGGAAACCCTCCCAGTTCTTTCCAGTGTGCCAAAATGCACCCTAAAGGACTCTTTTTCAAGATCTCTCCGTTCTGCTGATTTTCCATTATCAATCTCGCATTCACACACACACACACAGGATCCCACAGACACACTCCACACAGTTACAACACATTGAGACAGAGACTAAAATTCAACCAACCAAACAACAATAACACAGTTATAACATCCTGCCGCCAATACCAAAATCACAAGACGAAAATCATTACTGTAACAAGCCACAAAGTAAGTCAAATACCAATAAGACCCAAAACCATTTCACAAGACACTCCCTGTGTTTTATAGGACCCAAACCACAAGATGCCCCCTGCTTCTTGTGGGTGTATACCAGCAGCCAGGTATATGCCTTTACCTACCACCTGTGTATTGATACACCAAAACCTTGGGGCAAGCACCTGCACTCTTTACCTCGCGTAGGACGTCTCCTCACGACTTACAGGTATCCCCTTTACCTGGTTCAAACATACCTGATGATTCACTAGTGATGGTCCTTGTCTGCCCCTGCGGTGATCTCAGTGGGGGAGTCCTCCCAAGAAATCTTCGGGGTGCCCAGAAGAGTCCCGTCCTCAGCAGGTCCCATAGCCAGACAGAGATTGTCCCATCTGGGGTGCCAAACTGAAGCATGGAATCAAACTCTACGACTCAAAGAGAGTTATAAAGCAGTTATGTTTCTTAGGGCGCAGGGTGTAAGGGGGACCGCTCCTCCTAACTTGCACACTGAGGGGTTAAGCAAGCAGATATGTATTGCACACAAACATGCATATTCATTAGGTTCCCGAGAGTTCGGTGGGGATATTACAATTACTTTAGGAACTATTATGATAAGTCTCCTCAGTTTTGGTGCTTGTGCAGTGGCCTCTGATGGTCGTGGGTAGGGGTCTTCAAGATGCAGTAAGCAGTCTTCCTCATGGTGCACTTTTCACCTTTGGCACAGTGGGATGTCCCAGTAATCACAAAATTAGCTGAAACCAGCTGTAAGTTTTGGGTTGCTGGCAAAGATTTAGACCAGTGTGACCTTTGTACAAAATTTATGGCAAGCAGAACAGGATGGGCAGACACGGAATATCCTAAGCTGGCAGATGTTCAGGAGTCACTGTCTTCCATCTAACTAATAATTAGAAGGATGGTAAGAAATAATTCAGTCATAAGAAGGATGGAAAGAAGTAATTCACTCTTGTTAGCAAGACTACTAAATTCTGGTATCACACCACAGGCTTGCAACACAAACATTGTTCTCTATCTTAGACCTAAGTTAAGCTAAAAGTATTTTAACCCTACATTTTCCAGGCACTTGCTTTCCTTATATCACCAAGGGCAGCTCCCCTCTGTGCTCAGACAACGGTGCGGCCTCCCCTCATGGGTGGGTCACCTACTGCTCTCCTGGGTGGGGTGTCCCCGTGCGGGATGAGGTGCCCGTGCTGCCAGAGGCTGCCCCCGCAGGCAAAGGGTCTCTCTCAGGGCACCTGTGGAAGGCTTCAGCTCTGTGTGGGTGCTGGGAAGGCTCATCTGTGCCAGACCAACAGCAAATGCCCACCTTGGGGGCAATGTACACCCTTCATGGCAGCAGCTCGATGAACAAGACACGGCAGCAGGCAGCGCTTTATAAGGAGAAAGCAGCCAGAGGACACAAAGCAGAGCTCTGGAGCTTTGTAGGTGGACTGCCTGCCCTTCCAAGAGATGGGGACTCCGACGGGACACTGCCAGGCTTCTGGAGCCTCCCAGGTCCCAAGAGTGGAGGCATTCTGAGCTTAGGCACGAACATAAACCCTCAGCAACCACTTAAATCCATGAGGAGAGAGCATTCCTGAGCCACCTAAGCTTACAAGACTGCATCAGGGCAGCTGGAGAGGCAGGGAACCTGAGCAGAGAAACGCTGCTGGTACCTCTGAACCCCTGTTCAGGCGCATGGCGACTCAAACATGGTTTTGCTCAAGGCTGCATCACCTCTCCCATGTGCTTCATCTTCCATTACACAATGAGCAGCATATATGCAATGCCTCTGAAAGGAATTTTATGCAGAATGATACTAAAACCATACAGGCACATTGGAAAGGCACTTCCAGAGCAGCTCCAGTCCCCTTGGAGAAGCACAGGAAGGATTGCTCTTGGATTTATCCCTTTGATACCTAAAAGATGGCACTCCAAGTGTAATCTTGTAGAAGGGGAAGCCGCAGAAGTCACAACTCTGCTTTACAGCATTCCTGTACGCTGTACTTACACCGGCCCCTCCATGGGGCTTGGCCACAACAGAGACCATGGTGATGGAACACACCCACTCAAGACATGGCATTAAGGCAGGGAATATCTTCTGAAATACCTGTACACATGGAACTGTGCCTGTGTAAGAAAAAAGCTCTCTTTTCAGATGCAAGATGCGAGAAGGTACGTAAACATCTGCAGCACAGCTTTTCAGAATAAACCTACAGAGGCTATGTTTTCAGGCAGCACACAAATCAACGTGGTGGTAGCTGCAAAGGATGACCCACAGTGCCGCTGATCATTTCGCTGTCACAGTGAATTTATAAGCAGTGTGTTCTGAAGCTCACTCAGGGGTCACACGGTGTATATTGGCAAGACAAGCTTTGTACAATGCCAGTAACATACCTGCTCCTTTCTTTAGCCTAAAAAGCAAATCAATACCTTAGTTGAAAAGTTGGGTTTGGTTTGCTTCTTCTGCAGCCTTGGAAGTGTTAAGCAGAAGTATCAAAACATTTCTGATAGCCGTTACTACCTACTGGAAATAAAAATGAAAGCAATGCGTTTTCCAAGACAAATGAGCCTGCATTGGGAAGCAAGAAAACACATGAATATATAAAAACAGAACTAGCTGGCAACACGTCATCACTGACATCATGTGCTAGCCTGGGAAGGCTGCCTTTGCTTATGGAGTAATGAAGCAGGGGATTGAATGATTTCTGTCAGGGAATTTGCAGTGCCTGTCAGAAACATCCTTGTTGTCTTCAAGGCCGTAAAAGATTTTTAATCTTTTTCTCATCGTCTGAGGAAAGTTTCAGAACTACAGGACACATCTCAGTTTGTAAATGGCAGCAACAAGGAAGCACCAAGCCAAGCCCTCACAAAGCAGTTACCCCCAAACCTTGGCAGCACAGATGTGGTATTAAGTCATCGTTCTGCATTAGGCAGAGACTGCCCTCATGCAAGCTTTAAGGATGACAAAGACAGGAGGATGGAGACACATTCAGTGCCTAAAATTCACCGTTTTTTCATACCATACTAAACAGTTTTTTTATGACACAGTGTTATTTGAATGGCTGCAATTTACATCCACTGAACTGTGACACCGCATTAACTGAAGATGTAATAATTGATTACAAAAGCTTTGATTGTAAATGCAAGTCGTTCCTAAAAGAGAGTAAAAAAGCTGGGAAGGGATCTTACTTATTTTCCCATCTTAAGATTGGTGAGTAGGGCTGAAGTGTTTTCAGGGGTGAAGTGTGTACTTGAGAGAAAAATACACGGTACGCTGAGGGTAACAGCATTTACTAGAATGCCACTTAAGGCAACCTTGGCCTTTTCACATAACAAAGTTGGCTCTTGCACAAAAAAGGTGGCTTGGGAAAAGTGATGTGAAAGCCAGGCAAGAAAACTATCCCAAATTCCTGACAATTCACATGTGGCACAAGGCTTTGCTAGGAGGTCACCCCACACACTATACCTGCCATAGACCTGACAGAGAAGAGCTTCATCTGTGGCCACCCTTTTCCCCTCAACCGGGATCCCTCCGGCCAGACCAGACCCTTCCCACAGCCCATCCTCCCAGCAGACACCCCCCCCTTTTCCCCAGGTCTCTCTTACATTGGGGCTGTACAGCCTACATTAACTGGGCTCTCTCCCTGACTGATCTCTCCCACCATTCCATCCTGAACGGTGCCCGTGTCAACTCCTCTCCCTCCAGTTCTCTGCCTGGGTTTTCAGTTAGTACAGGCGCAGACTCTATTGCTCTCCACTAGACCCAGTGTAGCTGCCCAGAATGCACCCCTGACCTGTCAGAAGACATTACTTATAAATTATCATTAGTATCTTATACATTGTTTTGTTCAGTAAGACTGTGCAGACTCAGAACTGCCAGAATGACAAAAGTCAGAGGATGCTGTGAAAATAAATACATAAAAGATAGATTAGGGTCCAAGACTTCCCCAAGAGTCCCAGAGAGTTTACAGCCTAAGATCAGTCCACTTTGGAAATGACACTGACCAGGTTTTCTGACTAGTCTGCTACAGATAGCTGCAAGAGACATTCCAGACCCACCAGTGGCCATGCAGCCAGGCAGCATGAAACTGTCTCAAGTCAAAGAGAAGTCAACCAGCACAGAATATCTAGGTATTCTGGGAAGCACGCTGCTCACTCTTCCCAAGTCTGAAGCCTCGACTTTCAGAGCATGTGTGTGAATTTACTGTTTAAACTAACCTCCAAGACAACAGTCTTGCCTAAACCAGTGGGCATTCTGCAAAGGCAAGAGAGGCAGCTCCCTAGAGCATAGTTCACCTCTAGGGTCATCTTTCAAACCAAGAAGCTGCCATCACATGAGTCTGCCCAGGAAACCATGGAAAACTGGCTCGCCTTGGCCAGCAGGACACAAACACAAATGCCAAATGGTCAAAGCATTTCTGAAGGGCAATTGATAGTAGAGACTCAACTGCTTGCTGCCAGCTTTAGCCAGATTACTCATTCCCATCCCTGCTGGTATACTTTGATCAAACAGATTTACTGCACATATATATTTGATTATTTAGCCAGATTACTCCTTCCCATCCCTGCTGGTATACTTTGATCAAACAGATTTACTGCACATATATATTTGATTAATCAGCTGTTGGAGTCCCCCACCTCTTTTCAGATGAGGAGAAAGATCACCCCCTTTAACCTGGAAGGTCTCCTGAATACCCAATACGGTCTGTGCCACATTGTGAGACAGGACTCACCTGACATCATCATCTTCTGTTTCCTCATAATGCAATATTTCCCCATCTCCTTCTCTCATCTACCGTGGGGAAGGGAAACTTCAGACAAGAGTGGTGCACAAAATTACAAAATGGAATATATAAACCTTTATAATCAGTTTTAAGTAATGTTAAGTTTGGTGGCTTTGTAAGAGTACCAGAGACAAATTACTGAGGTGCATGATACATAGGAAAAAGAAAAATAGAGTTAGAGAACAAACTGAGAATTCTCACGCAAGATAAACCATTGTAGTTGACACAATTTTAGGCCCTATGATCTTAGGACAAAATGAATATAAGAAAAACACCCCAGAAGAACAGGATGAAGGATAAGGAGTATCTGGGAATGGCAGGTGTCCAGGATGGGCTGCAGTTAAACTAACTGATAAGTAGGAGGATAGGAGGATTACTATGTCTGTGGTGTTAACGAACCAATTAACCTGTTATAAGCATACTGCACGTGCTTCAGAGGCTGCCAGAAGTGATGAAAATTGTTGGAAGAAGTAAACGACCCTCAGAGACCACCACCACAATTCTGTACACATGTGGGGAACTTTCTGGAAAATGATGTAATCCATATGTAGCCTCATGAATATGTATGTATGCCCAGGGACTATATAAGGATGGCTTGTGCAGCAATACAGGGACACACGTTAGGAGGAGCTGTCCCCCGTGTCTCCTGGCGCCACAATAAGGAATACCTGCTTGTCAGCTTGAAAACTTTGTTGGCAAGTCTGTTCCTGGAGTTTTCTCCTTATCAATTTGGCACCCCAGGTGGGACCCTCTCTGCTTGGCTGCAGAACCTGCTGAGGACAGGGCTCCCTAGGGCCCTCGGGAATATTTCTCGGAGGGACCCCTCGACTCATTCTGATCACTGTGGGAGCAGACAAGAACTATCCTCATAAAAGGTATTCTTTTCTTTTGTATAGCCTGTAAGGTACAGCGGACATCTTGCAAAAAGACTAAATTGGTGATTGGGTTGGGTTGGTAAGTGTACACAAGGTTTGGAAGCCTTTCATAAATCGAGATAGGAAATCTCATGGGTAAAGGCGTATACCCGGCTGCTAGCATCCATTTGGTATGCACCCACAAGAAGCAGGGGGCATCTTGTGGTTTGGGTCCTACAAGACGCAGGGGGTGTCTTGTGGAAATGCTTTTGGCTCTTCTTGGTATTTGATTTAATTTGTGGCTTGTTACATTAATGATTTTGGTCTTTTGATGTTGGTATCGGTGACTGTTAGAACTGTTATTCATTGTGTTTTGTTTGATAGAATATTAGCCTCTGTACTTGTTTCAAGTGTTGTAACTGCGTGGAGTGTGTCTCTGGGATCGTGTGTGTGTGTGTGTGTGTGTGTGTGTGTGTGAGTAAGAGAGTGATAACATGAAATCAGCAGAGTGAAGAGATCATGAAAAAGAGTCCTTTGGCACATTGGAAAGAACCGGGAAGGTTTCCTAAGGGTTTAAAAACAGTCTGAGGATTTCTGGAAAACAATTAGCACTGGAACTGGAATCATGGAAGCTATCTACACAGATGGGGACTCTGTTACAGTATGTGGATGACCTGTTAATTGCCGCAGAAACAAAGGAAGAATGTATCCAGTGCATGGTGGAATAATTAAATTTCCTGGGACTGAATGGTTATCGGGTATCCAAACAAAAGGCCCAACTAATCCAAACCCAAGTTTCCTACTTAGGATATGAAGTAACAGGAGAATAGAGAGAACTTGGAATTGTTAGAAAAGAAGCCATTTGCCAAACTCCATGACCATCGACCGTCAAGGAGCTCCGGATGTTCCTGGGAATGACTGGATGGTGCAGACTTTGGATCCATGATTATGGTGTTCTGGAACGATCGACAGAACCACTAACACACGGCTGCTTGGCCACTGTAGAGACTGTATACTCGAGCCAACCAGAGTTGAAAGAAAAACCTCTGGAAGATGCTGATTCTTGGTTTACTGATGGTAGTAGCTTCATGAAAAATGGTGAAGGAAAAGCAGGATATGCCATTACCACCACTTCACAGGTAAAAGAAGCTAAACCTTTACCTGTGAACACCTCTGCCCAGAAGGCAGAAATAATAGCATTAACGAGAGCCCTGGAATTGGTTGAAGATAAAAGGATAAATATTTGGACTGATTCTAAATACGCATTTGGTGTGGTCCGTGCACATGGTGCTATCTGGAAAGAACAAGGACTTCTGAACACACAAAGGAAACAGATTAAACGTTACAGAAATTCTACAATTACTGGAAGCTGTTCAGCTATCTGAAGAAGTAGCTATTATGTACTGTAAAGGATATCAACAAGGTGAATCTGATCAGGAAACTGGAAATTATTTGGCCAAATTGGAAGCCAAAGGAGCATCTGAACAATCTAAAATCATGTCCTTAATCCCTGATAGCAAACTAACAATTGAGAAATCTGAACCTAGATATTCAAAAGAGGATAAAAAGTTGATTGAAGATTGAAAAAGGATAGAAAATTGATTCAAGATTTAAAAGGACAGGAAAATAAAGAGGGTGGGGTTCAGATACCTGATGGGCAAATTGTAATCCCCTAAAACCAACTCTGGAAGTTAGTTCAGGAGGAACATAATAAAACTCATTGGGTTAGTAACTCTTTGTATAAATAAACAAATTGTAGGAAGAAATCTATATACTATAGTAAAATTAGTGACAAAACAGTGTCAGCTATGTCTTAAGAATAATCCTAAGACTGAAAATAGAAATCAAATTGGGACAATTGGGAGAGGAAGTTATCTGGGAGAGCAGTGGCAAACAGATTTTTCTGAATTACCAAGAAAAGGGGATTGTCAATGTTTGCTGGTGTTAACAGATACTTTTTCAGGCTGGCCAGAAGCATTGCCTTGTAGGATAAATAATGCAAGACAAGTGATTAAAACATTATTAAATGAAATAATACCTCATTTTGGAGTACCAGTGGCAATTTCTTCTGACCTGGGTTCACACTTCAGTGCAAAGTTGTTACAAGAAATTAACAAAAAATAAGAAATTCATTTGCAACTACATGTTCCATACAGGCTTCAGGCCAGTGGGCAAGTAGAAAAGATGAACTGTCTGATCTAACAACAGACTAGTAAAATATGTGAGGAAATGAATTTATATTGGTACCAAGTGTTACCACTGGCTCTATTAAGAATTCAAACTAAACCTCGGTTGAAAGAAGAGGTTGGCCCATTTGAAATTTTGTATGGAAGACCATATCAGTCCCAGTTTAAAGGAGAAAGTCTTCAGGAAGTGGGAGAAAGCTATCTCTGACAGTTTCTGATCAATCTGGGAAAACTATTGGAGGAGATAAATAAGAGAATAATAGGGACAAGAGCAAGAGGTTTGGATTATCCTATACACCCTTTCAGATCTGGAGACTGGGTTTATGTTAAGAATTTTTCAGGAGATCCTCTCCAGGAGAAGTGGAGCAGACTGTACCAGATAATATTGACCACCTTTACAGCAGTGAAGATAAAGGAACAACCTGCTTGGATACATTATGCAAGAATAAAGCAAGCACCAGAGCCAGAGAAGACATGGCGGATCGAACCTTCAAGACCCTTACGTATGAAATTGCGTCAGTCACAATTAAGGCTCATATGGTAACTGGCGCACAAGCTTGGGACCAGAACTTATACCTGAAATTAGGGAAGTTCACAGATCTTGTCCAGTTCTGCACTTCGGTAATCAGCCCTTGTGCCAAGCACTGCATCCGGAATCTGTTTTCTCATACTGCCTGGGAGAACAGCACAAGGGGCACATCAGTCAACCAGCTTCGCACCTGGGGAGAGTAGGAATGGAGTGTGACAGGCACACATGAACTTCCTGAACAGCCTTTGTTCTGGGGATAGCCAGTATTTGCCCTGCCCATCTCAGCATGCAGTCAGCTGTGCCTACGACACCAAGCGTGGCCAGTGACAGGCACTTATAGCTGATGCATGTAAAGCAGCTTTGTGCTGGGCACTATGAGGCTTGAATAAGATATCGGTTTCACCCAACAAAGGAGAAGCTGGGACAGCAATAGGCTTCATAGGCCTTTGTCCTTCAAGCTCTTTATTCAGCTCAGCAGGATCAAGAATTACAGACCCATAGAATGGCTGGGGTTGGAAGGGACCTTAAAGCTCATCCAGTTCCCAGCCATGCCATGGGCAGGGCCACCTTCCACTAGCACAGGCTGCTCCAAGCCCTGTGCAAACTGGCCTTGAACACTGCCAGGGACGCAGAAGAGCCACGTGGCCCCAGGGCAGCAGCAGAACCCGGCACAGCTCCTGTCCTGAAACACTCAAGACATCCTTCTGAAAGGAGCTGGGTGCAGACACCACTGCAGAGTATGAGGCACCTTCCTCCTGCCACCTGCCCCAAACCTCCAATCAGCTCCCTCCACCACCTCTTCCCTTCTTCATCTCTGAGGGTTCATTCTCCTAGGAAGAAACTGCTTTCACCCTCCACAAGCAGGGTGGTCAATGGGAGGGGGAGACACCGGGCTTTGCTCACAGCGTATCAGACCTTGCTGCTCCCCACACTCACCCCACCTAGGGCTCCCCACCCCTGTGGGTCTGCTGGTGCCGGAAGAGTGCCGAGCTCACTCTGAAGCCCTTCCCGCACTCGGCACAGACGTAGGGACGCTCCCCGGTGTGGATGCGCCGGTGGTCGATGAGGTGGGGACTCTGCCGAAACCTGTCCCCGCAGTAGGTGCAGACGTAGGGCCTCTCCCCGGTGTGAACACGTTGGTGCTGGAGCAGGGTTGACCTCCACAGGAATCTCTTCCCACACTCGGTGCACTTAAAGGGGCGCTCCCCAGTGTGGACCCGCTGGTGTCGTGTCAGGGCTGACCTCACACTGAAGCTCTTCCCGCACTCTGTACACTCGTAGGCTTTCTCCCCGGTGTGCACCCGCTGGTGCTGTAGGAGCTGACAGTTCTCGTAAAAGCTCTTCCCGCACTCGACACACTTGTAGGGCTTCTCCCTGGTGTGGGTTACCTGGTGCCGGATCAGATTCGAGCTCACGCTGAAGCTCTTCCCACAGGTCCTGCACTCGTAGGGTTTCTCCCCACTGTGGACCCGGTGGTGTTGCGTCAGGGATGAGCTCACACGGAAGCTCTTCCCACAGGCCCTGCACTCGTAGGGCTTCTCCCCCGTGTGCACCCGCTGGTGCAGGAGGAGCTGTGATTTCCTGGAGAAGCTCTTCCCGCACTCGGCACACTTGTAGGGCTTCTCCCTGGTGTGGGTTACCTGGTGTCGGATCAGATTCGAGCTCAAGCTGAAACTCTTCCCGCACTCGGAGCACTCATAGGGTCTCTCCCCGGTGTGCACACGCTGGTGCAGAACAAGCTGCGAGTTCTTGGAGAAGCTCTTCCCACAGTCGGCACACTTGTAGGGCTTCTCCCCAGTGTGGGTTAACTGGTGCTGGATCAGCTTTGAGCTCACACTGAAGCTCTTCCTGCAGGTCCTGCACTGGTAGGGTTTCTCCCTGGTCTGCACCTGCTGTTCCTGGACAAGCTGCGAGTTCCCAAAGAAGCTCTTCCCACACTCGGAGAACTCGCAGGGCCGCTCCGCTGTGTGCACCTCCTGGTGCTGGATGAGATGTGACCAGTGCCGGAAACTCTCCCCACATTCGGTGCTTATGAAGGGTTTTTCTCCGGTGTGGATTCTCTGATGCTGGAGGAGGTTGGAGCTCACCTGAAAGCTCTTAGATCTGTGAATCCTTTCTGACCTGCGTGGGAGAACAGGGTCCTGTGCAGCACCCTGGGAACTGTTCTCCTCGGAGAGTCCTGAGCATAAACCTTTGGGCTGCACTGGAGTGAGGATGCCTTGATCGGTATTGACTTCATTCGTGCTCACAATCCCATCTTCAGCTGCAATAAAATGAGAATCCAGACAAGTCACAGGCAGGACTGGAAGCTTTGGACAGGGCAAATCGCAAGGGGCCAAATGCTAAAAATTCAGCAAATAGATTGACTTTAAGTATAAAACATTCTGCTACATCCTGCATTCAGGAAACGGTAATTCCCTCCAAACTACACAGTGGATTTTTCAGAGTGTTCACAGGAGCAAATGCTGTAAATTACCCTGCATGCTTCACCAGAACCTGAATCTACTGCAATCACTGGCATATTAGAGGCAAAAGTTTACTGCCTGAATGGGAAAGATATTTGCTCTTCCAGGATGGTGTACCTGAAAATCATAGAACCACAGGATGGTTTTAGCTGGAATGGACCTTACAGATCCCATCCAGTTCCAGCCTCCTGCCATGTGCAGGGACACCTTGCACTAGACCAGGTTGCTGCAAGTCCCATCCAACCTGGTCTTGAACACTGCCAGGAATGGGGCACAGAGCAGCTTCTGTATAGGAGATGAGTCAACTGCCCATTCTGCTGGGAAAAGGTACAGCTGATAGTGGGTATCACAGAGGACTATAAAAACATAAATGGCCGGGGGGTGGTTTAGCATCTATCCTGCATCACCTGTTCTAAATTAAGAACTCCTGCCAACAGGAAAAGGCACTTTCAAAGCAAACTAAAGGAGGCTGCAACTCATCACCTAAATAAGCTGGGGAACTCCTTGCTGCAAGCTGCCACGGCTGCTACAATGTGCACAGCTTGAGAAGGCAAGAAGATAGATCTTGAGACATTATGGGCCTAGTTCAGGAGCTTCTGAAGCCACAGATGGCTCAGGCCTGTGGAAGGATACAGGGACACATCACTGCTTGTCTGCCCTTCTCTGGGCCTTGATCAAAGGCTGGGCCTGCTGCCTGCTGTATGAGGAAAGGCTGAGAGCTGGGCTTGCTCTGCCTAGAGAACAGAAGGCTCGGGGGAGACATGATCACCACAGTCCAGTATTTAAGGGTGGCTATGAAGAAGACAGAGGCTCCCTTTTCACAAGGGGTCACATGGAAAAGACGAGGGGTAAAAGTTACTCCTGGGCAGATTCTGGTTGGACACAAGAGGAAAAGTTTTCCCAGTGAGAACAACCAGCCATTGCAATAATCTCCCCAGGGAAGTGGTGCACTCCCCAGTGTTGGACGCTTTAAAGACTCAGCTGGACAGGGCACTGGGACATCCAGTCCAGGTCATGCTTTGCCTGGAAAAGTTGTACTGGATGATCCTTGAGATCCCTCCCAGCCTGGTGCCCTGTGGTGCTATGAATACCGTCGCCACAGGCAGCAGGTGAAGCTGGACGGGCCCTGCTCCAACCCAGCACCTCCGCCCTTGTACATTCTGGGGGCGCTGGTGCTCCCGGAGCACTCTTTCTCATGACGGGTTCACACTGACGGCCCTTACCTGAGGTGCCGCTCAGAGCACTCTTCCCTTCGCAGGAGCGGGACACGAAGATGGCGGCGCTGGGCCGGTGGCGATGGTGCCGTCCTACGGTGGGGCTCCCCCCGCGGGCCTGCCGGTACCGAGTGATATAAGGAAAGCAGCTGCCTGGAAAACATAGGGTTAAAATACTTTTAACTTCACTTAGGTCTGAGATAAAGAACAATGTTTGAGTTGTATGTCTGTGGTGTCATAACAGAATTTAGTAGTCTTACTAACAAGAGTGAACTATTTCTTACCATTGTGAAGTACGAGGTCACTCCTGTACTAGAGATAACAGGGTTTTATCCTTCGAATTAGTTAGTTTGGGGATAGTGAGTCCTGAACATCTGCTAGCTTCGGATACTCATTGTCTGCCCATCCTGCTCTTCTTGCAATACTTCCTGCCCTTGCCTTCCTGTGGTATGAGAGGATACTGGACTGCCTGCAGGAGTGTCTCATTCGGAATCGCCACTTTCCTCTTGTGGTGGTTCCTGTCCACAGGTGTTTTGTAATATTCTGGTACATCCCCAACTCCAGGGTTCCCTGCCTTTCCCAGTCTGGTACATCTCTGCCCTATACTACATGCCGAACTGAAGCACAGGCTCAGAATCTACAACTCAAGAGTTATAAAGCAGGTATGTTTATTACGGCACTGGGTCAAAGGGGGACCCCTCCTCCTAACTTGCACACCGAGGGGTTAAGCAAGCAGATATGTATTACACACAAACATGCATATTCATTAGGTTCCCGAGAGTTCGGTGGGGATACTACAATTACTTTGGGTACTCATTATAAGTCTCCTCCCTTTTGGCGCTTTTCACTGCCCTCCGATGGTCGTGGGCAGGGGTCTTCAAGATGCAGTAAGCAGTCTTCCTCAGGGTGCACTTTTCACCTTTGGCACAGTGGGATGCCCCAGTAATCACAAAAGTAGCTGAAACCAGCCGTATCTGCAAGTTCCGGGTTGCTGGCAAAGATTTGGACCAGTGTGACCTTCATACCCCAAGAGGTGTCATCCTTGGTCATCTCATGAAATATTGCAGTTTGTTTCCAAATTTCCCCCAGATCTGTTTCAATTCTGCCACTTTGTTCTATATAGGAACCATTGATTATGGAACAAACCCCTCCTTGTGAAGCCAATACCCTCTCTAGAGCCATTTGGTTCTTGTAACAATTTTGCGCTGACGTGTGAGCCTCCGTCAGAAGAAACTGCTGCTGGTACTCCAAAATGAGGTATTATCTGGTTTAATGCTTCTGGCCAGTGTGAAAAAGTATCCCTTAACACCAACAAATACCAATAACCTCCTTTTCTCAGCAATTAGAGGAAAATCAGTTTGCCATTGCTGTCCCGGATAACTTCCTCTCCCAATTGTCCCAATCTGATTTCTATTTTCACCTAATGAGTTTTATTATGTTTCTCCTGAACTAGCTTCCAGAGTTGATTATAGGGAATTACAATTTGCCCACCAGGTATCTGAACCCAACCCTCTTTGTTTTCCTGTCTTTTTTGATCTTCAATCAACTTTTTATCCTCTTTTGAATATCTAGGATCAGATTTCTCAATTGTTAGTTTGCTATCAGGGATTAAGGACATGATTTTAGATTGTTCAGATGCTCCTTTGGCTTCAAAACTGGCCAGATTATTTCCAGTTCTCTGATTAGGGTCACCTTGTTAATGCCCTCTACAATACATAATAGCTACTTCCTCAGGTAGCTGAACAGCAGTTTCTGTAGCATGTTTAACCTGTTTCCCTTGTATGTTCAAAAGTCCTCGTTCTTTCCAGATAGCACCATGTGCATGGACCACACCAAATGCGTATTTAGAATCAGTCCAAATATTTATCCTTTCATCTTCAGCCAATTCCAGGGCTCTCATTAATGCTATTATTTCTGCCTTTTGGGCAGAGGTGTTTGCGGGTAAAGGTTTAGCTTCTTTTACCTGTGAAGTGGTGGTAATGGCATATCCTGCTTTTTGTTCACCATTTTTCATTTAGCTACTACCATCAGTAAACCAAGAATCAAATCTGGTTGGCTCGAATATACAGTCTCTACAGTGGCCAAGCAGTCGTGTGTTAGTGGTTCTGTCGGTTGTACCTGCAAAAAGGATGCTGGATTCACAACATTAGTGACCACAATTTCTATATCTTCGTGTTCCATAAGGGTGGCCTGGTATTTTAAAAAACGTGAAGAAGATAACCAGTGGGCTCCTTTCTGTTCCAGAAACTGCTGATACAACATGGGACACTAGCACAGTAATCTTTTGTCCCAAGGTAAATATGCAAGCCTCTTCAGTATTCATGACAACTGCTGCCACAGCTCTTAGGCATCCAGGCCATCCTTTGCTCGCTTCATCCAGCTGTTTCGAAAAATATGCCACTGCCTTTTTATAGGGTTTCCTTTCAACAGTTCACATAGTGGTCTTACCAGAACACCATAATCATGGATCCAAAGTCTGCACCATCCAGTCATTCCCAGGAACATCCGGAGCTCCTTGATGGTCGATGGTCATGGAGTTTGGCAAATGGCTTCTTTTCTAACAATTCCAAGTTCTCTCCATTCTCCTGTTACTTCATATCCTAAGTAGGAAACTTGGGTTTGGATTAGTTGGGCCTTTAGTTTGGATACCTGATAACCATTCAGTCCCAGGAAATTTAATTATTCCACCGTGCACTGGATACATTCTTCCTTTGTTTCTGCATCAATTAACTAGTCATCCACATACTGTAACAGAGTCTCCATCTGTGTAGATGGCTTCCATGATTCCAGTTTTCCAAAAATTGTTGGACTGTTTTTAAACCCTTTAGGTAATACCGTCCAAGTTAACTGAGTTTCCTTTCCTGTGTCAGGATTTTCCCATTCAAAAGCAAATAATTTTGGCTTTCTTTGGCCAATGGTAAGCAAAAGAAAGCGTCCTTTAAATCCAAGACAGCAAACCATTTGTGATTATTATTCAATTTAGTCAGTAAGTCATACGAATTAGCTACTACTGGACGAATATCCTCTGCAATTTTGTTGACTGCTCTGAGATCTTGAGCCAGTCTGCTCAAATGTTGCTTCTCGCCCTAATAAAGATTTTGGAGAATTTGGCATGCATAAAAGTTTATGCATTCCTATTTGTTTTCCCAATTTGTACTTTAAAGGTTTCAGGAAGAAAGCCTCTTTTTTTTTTTTTTTCTCTTTCCCTTGCTGGCCAATAGGTCCCACATCTGTAACAAATTCTTTCCTCTCTGATTTAGCACGAAATAAGTTGCTCCTGTATTCACTAAAATTCCACTTTATTTTCTCTAGTGACTGGCATTTAATTTAACCGGTGGATCTGATAAGGTAGATTCCCGAGGTCCCTGTTATTCCAGTTCCAATTCAGCCGTAAGAGCCAAACCATGCCACACCCCCTGCCCCCCCCTCCCCCCCCCCCCCCCCCCCGGCAGTCTCACTTCCAGCGTCCAAGCTCCCCATAGCACGCACACCGACCCAGTTCCACAGAAGACCCCACTCCCCCACCTCCGCCCAACATCCCTCCTCCCACACTCAAACACAGGAGCTGCTCGAGCTCCTCTCACTTCCACCTTAGTTTTCCCTTTCTTTTTCCTCACAGTTGCCCACCCTGCTCTGCAGCGGCTCCAGGCTCCAGATGCCTGCCTCGGCAACAGCACTTCTGCTTTAACCCTTTATTAAATCTGAATGTGGATCTGCTGCTTGTTGCCAGTGACAGCAGTCTCTTCCTCCTTATCAATATCTGATAGATGCAGAGGGTCCTCCTCTTGGAGGTTACCTGTGATGCAGAATTTTCCAACCTATCTTCCTGATTACTCTAGGTTTTTCTTAACTTTAAACATCATTCCCCCACTATCACAGGCTGAACAACATCTCTCCAACTTAGCTTTCTAGTTTTCCCTGTCCTTTTCTGAAGCCAAAATTAAGGAATCTGGCAGAGCTCTATTAATTTTGCATTCAGTCCGTCACGCCGGGTGGTTTCCTCAAGTGAAAAACATATCTGCATACATCATTTCATCCCATTTTACTTGCCCCCTCAAAACAACATTAATTGTAACAATGTATTATAGTTCAGAGTTCCATTTTTAGGCCATTTTTCCTGATCTACCAAAGTATACGAAGCCCACCATTGTTTACAGTATTTTACCGTTTTGTTTACTGAGCCCACAGGAAACCCTCCCAGTTCTTTCCAGTGTGCCAAAATGCACCCTAAAGGACTCTTTTTCAAGATCTCTCCGTTCTGCTGATTTTCCATTATCAATCTCGCATTCACACACACACACACAGGATCCCACAGACACACTCCACACAGTTACAACACATTGAGACAGAGACTAAAATTCAACCAACCAAACAACAATAACACAGTTATAACATCCTGCCGCCAATACCAAAATCACAAGACGAAAATCATTACTGTAACAAGCCACAAAGTAAGTCAAATACCAATAAGACCCAAAACCATTTCACAAGACACTCCCTGTGTTTTATAGGACCCAAACCACAAGATGCCCCCTGCTTCTTGTGGGTGTATACCAGCAGCCAGGTATATGCCTTTACCTACCACCTGTGTATTGATACACCAAAACCTTGGGGCAAGCACCTGCACTCTTTACCTCGCGTAGGACGTCTCCTCACGACTTACAGGTATCCCCTTTACCTGGTTCAAACATACCTGATGATTCACTAGTGATGGTCCTTGTCTGCCCCTGCGGTGATCTCAGTGGGGGAGTCCTCCCAAGAAATCTTCGGGGTGCCCAGAAGAGTCCCGTCCTCAGCAGGTCCCATAGCCAGACAGAGATTGTCCCATCTGGGGTGCCAAACTGAAGCATGGAATCAAACTCTACGACTCAAAGAGAGTTATAAAGCAGTTATGTTTCTTAGGGCGCAGGGTGTAAGGGGGACCGCTCCTCCTAACTTGCACACTGAGGGGTTAAGCAAGCAGATATGTATTGCACACAAACATGCATATTCATTAGGTTCCCGAGAGTTTGGCGGGGATATTACAATTACTTTAGGAACTCATTATGATAAGTCTCCTCAATTTTGGTGCTTGCGCAGTGGCCTCTGATGGTCGTGGGCAGGGCTCTTCAAGATGCAGTAAGCAGTCTTCCTCAGGGTGCACTTTTCACCTTTGGCACAGTGGGATGCCCCAGTAATCACAAAAGTAGCTGAAACCAGCCGTATCTGTAAGTTTCGGATTGCTGGCAAAGATTTGGGCAAGTGTGATCTTTGTACAAAATTTATGGCAAACAGAACAGGATGGGCAGACAAGGAATATCCTAAGCTGGCAGATGTTCAGGAGTCACTGTCTTCCATCTAACTAATAATTAGAAGGATGGTAAGAAATAATTCAGTCATAAGAAGGATGGAAAGAAGTACTTCACTCTTGTTAGCAAGACTACTAAATTCTGGTATCACACCACAGGCTTGCAACACAAACATTGTTCTCTATCTTAGACCTAAGTTAAGCTAAAAGTATTTTAAACCCTACATTTTCCAGGCACTTGCTTTCCTTGTATCACCAAGGGCAGCTCCCCCCTGTGCTCGGACAACGGTGCGGCCTCCCCTCACGGGTAGGTCACCTAGTGCGGAGTGTCCGGTGTGGGATGAGGTGCCGGCACTGCCAGAGGCTGCCCCCGCAGGCGGATGCCGGCTCAAACGTGGTTTTGCTCAAGGCTGCATCACCTCTCCCAAGTGCTTCATCTTCCATTACACAATGAGCAACATATATGTAATGGCTCTGAAAGGAATTTTATGCGGGAATGATACTAAAACCATACAGGCACATTTGAAAGGCACTTCCAGAGCAGCTCCAGTTCCCTTGGAGAAGCACAGGAAGTATTGCTCTTGGATTTATCCCTTTGATACCTAAAAGATGGCACTCCAAGTGTAATCTGGTAGAAGATGAAGCCGCAGAAGTCACAACTCTGCTTTACAGCATTCCTGTATGCTGTACTTACACTGGCCCCTCCATGGGGCTTGGCCACAGCAGAGACCATGGCGATGGATTACACCCACTCAAGACACGGCATTATGACAGGGAATATCTTCTGAAATACCTGTACACACGGAACTGTGCCTGTGTAAGAAAACAGCTCTCTTTTCAGATGCAAGATGCGAGAAGGTACGTAAACATCTGCAGCACAGCTTTTGAGAATAAACCTACAGAGGCTATGTTTTCAGGCAGCACACAAATCAACGTGGTGGTAGCTGCAAAGGATGACCCATAGTGCCACTGATCATTTCGCTGTCGCAGTGAATTTATAAGCAGTGTGTTCCGAAGCTCACTCAGGGGTCACACGGTGTATATTGGCAAGACAAGCTTTGTACAATGCCAGTAACATACCTGCTCCTTTCTTTAGCCTAGACCCTTTCCAGAGCCCATCCTCCCAGCAGACAGCCCCCCTTTTCCCCAGGTCTCTCTTACCTTGGGGCTGCACAGCCTACATGAACTGGGCTCTCTCCCTGACTGATCTCTCCCACCTCTCCTTCCTGCAGGGTGCCCATGTCAACTCCTCTCCTTCCAGTTCTCTGTCTGGGGTTTCAGTTAGTACAGGCGCAGACTCTACTGCTCTCCACTAGACCCAGTGCTGCTGCTTAGAATGCACCCCCGAACTGTCATAAGACATTACTTATAAATTATCATTAGTACCTTATACATTGTTTATTGTATGTCATATAAATAAACTCAAAGATATATGGTATAAAAAATAAAAATATTGACATGTTCCAAATATATAAACACTTTTAGAAATCCAGCTTCTTATTTTGAAGTGTTGAGTCCATTTTGTTCAGTAAGACTGCAGACTCAGAACTGCCAGAAGGACAAAAGTCAGAAGATGCTGTGAAAATAAATACATGAAAGTTGACACTTTAGGGTCCAAGACTTCCCCAAAAGTCCCACATTGTTTATAACCTAAGATAAGTCGACTTTGGAAATGATCAGGTTTTCTGACTAGTCTGCTACAGATAGCTGCAACAGACACACTCCAGACCCACCAGTGGCCATGCAGCCAGGCAGCATGAAACTGTCTCAATTCAAAGAGATGTCAACCAGCACAGAATATCTAGGCATTCTGGGAAGCACCCTGCTCACTATTCCCAAGTTTGAAGCCTCGACTTTCAGAGCATGTGTGTGAATTTGTTGTTTAAACTAACCTCCAAGACAACAGTCTTGCCTAAACCAGTGGGCATTCTGCAAAGGCAAGAGAGGCAGCTCCCTAGAGCATAGTTCACCTCTAGGGTCATCTTTCTAACCAAGAAACTGCCTTCACATGAGTCTGCCCAGCAAACCATGGAAAACTGGCTCGCCTTAGCCAGGAAGGCACAAACGCAACTACCAAATGGTCAAAGCATTTCTGAAGGGCAAGTGATAGTAGAAACTAAAAAAAACCAACTGCTTGCTGCCAGCTTTAGCCAGATTGCTCCTTCCCATCCCTGCTGGGACACTTTGATTAAACAGATTTACTGCACATATATATTTGATTAATCAGCAATTTGAGTCCCCCACCCCTTTTAAGATGGGGAGAAAGATCACACCCCTTAACCTAGAAGGTCTCCTGCCTTTCCCAATACTGTCTGTGCCACATTGTCAGGCATGACGCACCTGACAATGTCATCTTCTGGTTCCCCATAGAGCAACATTTCCCCTTCTCGCCTCTCTGCGCTCTCCATTGCAAGCAGTATTGCTGTTTAGTGCTGGAGATTAGACAACCTGAAAGGCAAAACCAGAGAGAGGTTTTAGACGAAATCTGCCTTCATGAAGGAATGGGTCTGAAATGCTGAGCCATACAGCAAGCAGCCTCTGAGCTGCTCCACCAGGCAGGGTGGTGAGGAGCAGCCATGGGCCATTTCCACGGCACAGCAGGCACTTTCAAGGAAGCAATCTTGCTTGTTCAGTTCAAATACCCCAGCAAACCTCAACACTAAAACCACCCAGCTCACCAAATTTTAGCCTGAGAGGATACCTACAACACAGCACACTGCATTTGGTTTCCCACTTCAGGATGGCTCCTGGCTGAAAATGATCAGAGACCTTCACATTAGCTATCTGCACCGAAATTGTGAGCAAGCTGCTTTCCACTAGTGCTACCAAACATTTCATCCAGTGCCAGACTCTGAAGAGTCAAAATGGCTGCTGCAGATGGCTCCTGCTACCACGCACACTCTCCTCTCCTGCCTAGCAGGGTTAACTTGAAACCCCAGAAGTAACTGAGTTCTCCCTCCTCTTCTGCGAAAGGAAACAAACAAAAAAATTCTCCTTGGATGTAGCAGGACACCCAAAGATCAAACAAGAAGCAGGAGTGAGACACCGGGCTTATAGCTGAGGCTTCTCTTAAGCAGAAATCCACCCACCTCATTTACAAAATGGACCTGTAATCAGCTTTATGCAGAGCAGCACCATCACCTTACAGGCAGCCTTGCCAGATCAAGAAGGAACTAAGCTGCTTCCTGGCTCTTGGAAAGCACTCACTGTAAGAGAGCCAACCCTCATGGTCTCTTATTCAAGGTCAGCCCCCTCAGGGCTAGAATGTTGCAGAATTACTCTAAGAGCAGAACCATAGAGTTCTGGAGGACTGTGCAAGCAAGGCGGGGAGTGGCCCCCACAGGTGGCCGGAGACCGGACCTGGGAGGAGAATGTGGAGGAAGCTGTGGGGGGCTAACCAATACTGTTGTGCCAAGAAGGAGTGGCTGAATACCACTCCTATATATGTGTGAACTGCGTCACAAATAAAATGGAAGTTGCTTATCACCCATATTGGGTTGGCCTGTCTGCTTCTCCTCGCCGCTTACAAATGGCGCCCGAACAGGGACTCGGAATACAGGGCCCCGGTCGACGGGGACCCGGATACAGGGCCCCGGACGACGGGGACCCGGATACAGGGCCCCGGTCGACGGGGACCTGGAACGGCGAGTGAGCGGCGCCGGCGGCAGTGGCCGGGAAGCGCGGGCAGTGCTGCTGCGGTGGCGTGATGGACCCGGATGCTTGGACTAACCGAAAGGAATCCGCTGTTGGGGCGAACCAGACACTGCTGCGTCGGGAGGCCAATCCGGAGACTGAGGTTACAGGACGACCCAGAAGAAGACGATCCGGAAAAGGCTGGCCATGAAAATGGACCGAGAGGTAGCCCTGGACTTATTACAGTGCTTTTTATAAAAGCGGGGAACTGAGCCCTGAACTTTTTACAGTGCTTTTTATAAAAGCGGGGAATTGAGCCTGAGACTCTAAGGCAGCTAGCAGGTCTGGTGGCTCTAGGGGAGGCTAAGGGATTTTTTGCAGATCCTAATACAGTATTTGAGGAGAGTGAGTGGCGAAAGTTTGGTGATGAGTTATTTGACTCAATGCTTAATGATGATAAAACGGCAAAGAAACTCGGTAAACCTTGGAGAGAAGTGATAAATTGCATAAAAAAATACAAGGCGGAAAAGAAAATTGCCGCTGTAGCAACAGAGAAGCTAGGGACAGACGTCCCCGGTCGGTTAAGGCCGGGGGAAGATTATAACTCGTTTCCCCCGACTTGCGGGGCTCTGCCTGTGCTCGGAGCGCAGGGTTTTTCCCCCTCCCTCCTCATCAGAAGGTGCAGCAGAGTGATACAGAGGGTTGACCATTGTACAGGGGGGTTGTACAGGGGGGTAGTACAGGGGGGTTGTACAAGGGGGTTGTACAGGGGGGTTGTACAAGGGGGTTAGAGGAATTTGTTTAAACAAAAGGACTATCTGTTGTAAATGCCTGCTAAGCAGAACAGAGACCTCCGGTCCTGTTAATAAGCAGATGCCTGAATCTGCTGATAAAGGGGAGAAGCAGAGGATTTACGGCTGGGACACTGATCAAACTCTACTGATAAAGGGGAGAAGTAGAGGATTTACGGCTGGGACACTGACCAAACTCTAAGGCCACACGTAAAGACTAAAAAAGGTGAAAAGTGCAAGAAGAGGAAGACTCATTTACTTCATCTTGAGACCCGTCCATGACCAGAGGGGGCACTGCGCAGGCGCAGAGGACCTTCTGGCTCATTATAATACGAAGCAGGGATAGGACATGAATATGTATAGGCGTATTGTGCAACCTTATGAATATATATAACTTTAGAGAATAAATGTAGAGGGAAACAACACTGAGGTACGCATGACTTTGAGGAATTATCCCCGTGCGTCTCAGCACTGAATAAAAAGCATACCTACTTTACAACTTTTAACGAGTTGTGGAGTCAATCCGCGCATCAGGAGGATGCGCAACTCCCTGCCCCCCCACCCCCCCCAGTCGAGCTCTGAGAAGCAGAGCGATTCCGACAGCAGGGACTTTGAAAAAGACAGAGTGTGATAGAA
>NW_026640271.1:0-563 GCF_028554395.1 Pezoporus wallicus
GTGTCCTGGGTTCGGCAGTAGCAGTCATGTTTTTTCCTTTGTGTTAGCTGGTGCAGTGCTGTGTTTTGACTTCTAGTTTTGAGAACAGCATTGGTGAAGCCGATGTTGTCGGTTGTTGCTAAGTGATGTTTACCCTGACCAAGGACTCTGTGAGGCTCATGCTCTGCCAGGGAGGAGGGGAAGCTGTGAGGAAGCAGAGACGGGGCGCCTGACCCGGGCTAGCCGGGGAGGTATTCTATACCACAGCACGTCATGCCCAGGATGTAACTGGCAGTTAGCCGGAAGGGCTGGGAGACTGCAGGGTTGGAGGAGGTATCGGTCGGAGCTTGGTTGGGCCTGGGGGTGAGTTATCGGTCAGCGGGTGGTGAGGTGTTGTATTCTGTTCCCTTGTTATTTCCTTTATCATTATTATTATTGGTGGTAGCAGTAGTGATTTGTGTTATACCTTAGTTACTAAACTGTTCTTATCTCAACCCGTGGGAGTTGCATTCTTTTGATTCTCCTCTCCGTCCCTCCGAGAGCAGGGGGAGGGCAAGAAAGGAGGGGGGAAGTGAGCGAACGAA
>NW_026640273.1:0-562 GCF_028554395.1 Pezoporus wallicus
AGAGCCCCATAAACCCCATAGCCTACCTACAGAGCCCCATAACCCCCACCGCCACCCTACAGAGCCCCATAAACCCCATAGCCTACCTACAGAGCCCCATAATCCCCCACCGCCACCCTATAGAGCCCCATAACCACCCATAGCCACCCTACAGAGTCTCATAACCTCTCACAGCCACCCTATACAGCCCCATAACCCTCCATAGCCACTCTATAGAGCCCCACAACCCTCCATAGCCACTCTACAGAGCCCCACAACCCTCCATAGCCGCTCTACAGAGTCCTACAGCCAACCTATAGAGTCCCATAACCCCCACAGCCACACTACAGAGCCCCATAACCCCCCACAGCCAACCTATAGAGCCCCATAACCCTCCATAGCCACCCTACAGAGTCCCATAACCCCCCATAGCCACCCTATAGAACCCCATAACCCCCATAGCCACCCTACAGAGCCCCATAACTAACCTACAGAGACCCATAACCCCCACAGCTACCCTATAAAGCCCCATAACCCTCCACAGCCATCCTAAAGAGCCCCCTAACCCTCCCTAGCCACCCTA
>NW_026640274.1:0-5630 GCF_028554395.1 Pezoporus wallicus
CCTGCCCCTCGGTAGGGAACGGTTCTGCTGGGAAGGGGCCGTCTGTCTCCCCGGTTGCTTCAGCCGCGGTAAGTGTATTCACAAAAGCTTTTTCTCTCAATTGAGTATTGTTTCCTCGTGAATTAGGAGATTGAGGTCATAATTTGCGTTGAAAGGGTGTGTGGAAAGATACAGTCTAAATCCATCGTGAAAGGTGGACATCTCGATGTTGGCTGCATTTTGTTGTAGTGTGTTCTAATCTAGGTGTTTCATGGTTTTGCTTATTAATTGTGATGGTTCTTCTGATATGAAGATTCCTATTGCATTATATTTTGGTCTTTTTTTAACTTGAGGCAATGTTCTTCTAGAAGTTACTGTAAAACTGGTCATCCCACTGGCTTTCTTGGAAACTTTCTGGTAATCTCTTCACTGTGTTAAGAGAGTAGGACCTACGCAAAACATTTGAAGTGTTGGTGAACCTTATAATTCTGCAAACATGAATTAGATTCATTTTCTTGTGCAGTCTCTTCACCTTTTTGATTGGCACTGAGAACTTAGCTGACATAATTGGCATATCACAAGTTCTTGATGCCAAGGGTGTAATTTCAGAACCTGACATTACCTTTCCAGAGTCAATCACTGTTCTGGTGAAGCTGCATTTTGACTCATCTGCTCAGCTTTGTGGTGTCCTACCTGGAAAACCTTTTGCCATTTTCCCAGCTAGGTCTTCAGGGTCGACTCTTCATGTGTTCTTCCGAGCAGAGCTGTGATTTAACTCTGCAGACTAATAGCTCCTGTTACCCTTGTTACATCAGTCTCCATGACTTTTTTTTTTTTTTTGAGAACCTTTGATGATCTATTAAATGGCACAGTTCTGACAAAGATGTCTGCAGGACTGCTGTGTTGACCTTAGTATTTTGTTCAAGTGACCAGGTTTGATTTTTCTGCCATCTGCTATCATGACTTGCGTGCCTCTTCCAGCCTTGTCTCATTCTGTGTATTTTCAGTTGTGTACCTTTTCCTGTTTTACAGGTAGGGCAGCTTTTTTAGTTCTGGCTGCTTTACAGTGCTGGTTTCCAGTCTTTTCTTAATCAGAAGTCTTTCCTCCCTTTTGATTCTCCTCTGAATGAGAGATGGTGCAGGGTGACCACAGTTGGACCACAGAACTCCACATTGCTCTCTGTTCAGCTTGCATGTCGCAGTTTGTAAAGTACTACAGAGTTATTATGGTCATGGGCAAGACAGTAGAAGCATTTAATGTTGCTCTTTTTGAAGTATGATGTAAATGCACTTTCTAATATAAAATGCTTGTTGATAGAAGAGCATGAACTGAGGTAGGTGTGAAAAAAATGCAGCTATAGTGCTGTGTTAGACAACATGTATTGCTAGAGGGCTTGGTTTGGGTGGGTAGAACTGTAGAAGCACCTCAGCTGTGGTTCCTGAATGCGCTAGTTCCATGTAATCTGCAGTGGTAGGCTTTGAATACCCCATAAAATAAACTTGCATCTTGTTGGTGAGCTCCTTATGATGATCATGTGAATATGAACTGGGATGACACTTGAAACTCCTGGTACCCCCATAGGCTGCATGGTTTAGCTTGTCCTCCTCAGAAGATGTAATTGTATGTGAAAGCCATGCTGCCAGATAGTGTCTCTGATTTCAGAATTTGTGTGCTTTGCTATCACTGTGGTTCACTGTCTTGTAACCTCTCAAGATGAACTTTATCTCAAGAAAATGATGTGAGGCTTCAGGTTTCATTTCTGTATCTGCCTTCATGGCAGTGGGTATAGGAATGCTGGCAATAAAGCAGGGATTTCAGAGTCTTGACAAAAACTTTGTTTTTCTAGCCCTGCTCTCCTGACATCATTAACAATGATCCTTGAACTCGGCCCTGATAATGAAGAGATGGAAATAAATCAAGACAACTGTTAGAATAACAATAGCGTAATTAAAGATGACTTATTGACAGACCTAGTTTGATTGTTTTAGCATTTGGTATCTTCATTTGGTTTTGACCTCATTTTGCTTCTGTGGTGGAACCAGCAGCTACCATGTGAAATCCATCTTGTATTGCTGCCTGGCCTGTGTGGCAGGTTAGCAGCCAGGGTCTGTGTTTACATCAGTGGGTAAGGGGAGCCTGGAAACACGGTGTAAGACAAACTGAACCTTGCCAGAGCACTGATATGACCCTTTTGTGTAGTGTTGTTACATCACGGGTAGATGGCTGTACTCTATACCCTGTAGCAGCTCATCTCAATCAGTAATGGACGCATTTTCTCACTGTGCTCTGAGAGCCTGTCTGCCAAAAAAGGTAAGAAATCTTGTCATTCACTGTGCACCTACAAGTGGGGAATTAAACTTGCAGGAAATACATCACTGGGACACATAGACTATTAGAGATGCTCCCTGAGCTATTTCACCCTTCCAAGAGGATTTGTGCTATGTGGATTATGCTTAGATTGACATATAGATTTAGGGAGTCACTGATGGAGTTGAAAGCCTTTGGAATTTGTATGCATCCATGGTTTATGTTTGACCTATACTTCAAAAGGCAAAACCATTGTTATTTGTAATATGATGGCTGTATACTATTATTTACTGTATGAAAACCAAGGGGAGTTGTACAGCTACATCAGTGTTACAAAGCCATGAAAAAGGAAGCAATTTCTGCTTGCTTTTAGCATTGCTGCACTAGACAAAAATAAATTCCATGTGAATCTATGTCTTCTGGAGACCTGAGTAATTGCCACAGATGGAAGATCAAGGATAGTTTTCTGGAGAGGAAACAGCTGAACTTTATTCACAAAGAGAAATAAATGAAGAAACAGTTGTACTTCATCAGCAAAGTGTAGAGGAGACAAAGCCAGAAGATCAGAAGTGGAGTAGGCTCTTTTCGATGACCTTCCCAGGTGTTTCCTGGGTTAATGTAGGTGTTTAAGGAAACATTTTGACAGGTATCTATCAGTTAAAATGCCTTTAGGAAAAGAGAGACGAGCGAAGAGAGGACGAGAAGAGGAAACGAGAGGAGAAAAGAACAGGGATGAGGACAAGAGAGGAAACCGCCACTTTTGTTTTCGAAGAAGGGAAACTGTGAAGGGAAAGCGCTGAGTTTGGTGGCCTAGCTGGTGAGCCAAGGGCCCGTCCTTCCAGGAACACAGCGCGGCGGCCAGAGCCGGCCACTCGCGGAAGCAGACGCGGTCGGACACCAGGTGCCGCTGTTGGCCGTGAAGACGTTGGAAGCCTGCGAGAGGCGACAGCTCCTCCCTGAACCGGTGTAACGTCTGCCGTCAGCGCAGAGGGAGGCAGGATGAGGCTGATCGAGAGGAGTGGCGGCCCGGGTCTGCCGGGGAATCCCTAAGGCGAGCGACCGAACGGCGGCTGAGAACCGTGCGGGCCCGGACCGGTGCGAGGCGATGGGCGTGTGTGTTGGTGCCTTGTTGGTACTGGTGCTGCAGCTGGCCTGGGCGCTGGTCGGCGGGCAGGTGCGGTACTCGGTGCCGGAGGAAGCCAAGGCCGGCACGGTGGTGGGCCGGCTGGCGCAGGACCTGGGCCTGGAGGCGGGCGAGCCGGAGGCGCGGCGGCTGCGGCTGGTGTCGCAGGGCCGGCGGGCGAGCGTGGAGGTGAGCGGGGCGAGCGGGGCGCTGGTGGTGAGCTCGCGGCTGGACCGGGAGGAGCTGTGTGGGAAGAGCGCGCCTTGCTCCCTGCGGCTGGAGGTGCTGGTGGAGCGGCCGCTGCGCGTCTTCCACGTGGAACTGGAGGTCACCGACATCAACGACAATGCCCCGGTCTTCAATGTAAAAGAGGAAGCCCATAACATCGCTGAGCTGTCTTTGCCGGGGTCTCGTTTCCCACTGGAGGGCGCGTCGGATGCAGATGTCGGAGCCAACGCACAGCTCTCCTATAGCCTCAGCCCCAGCGAGCACTTTGGTTTGGATATACAAAAAACGGAGGAAGAGGGCGAGTCGTTATTCCTGGTGCTCAGGAAGCCTCTGGACCGCGAGACGATGCCGATTCACCGACTGGTGCTGACGGCGACTGATGGGGGCAGTCCGCCACTGACGAGCACAGTGGAGCTGGTGATCTCGGTGCTGGACGCGAACGACAACGCTCCCCAGTTCAACCAGTCTGTGTATAAAGTGAAAGTCTTAGAGAGTTCAGAACCAGGAACTCTATTAATCACGCTCAGTGCCACGGATTTGGACGAAGGCATTAGTAGTGATGTTATGTATTTATTTAGTAAGCATGTCACCGCAGAAGTTAAAGAAATGTTCTCCATTGACGAAAACAAAGGAGAAATGAGGCTTCGGGGAAATTTAGACTACGAAGAAAAGGATAGTTACGAGATCGCAATAGAAGCAAGAGACAAAGGCTTCCCGCCGCTGTCGGGTCACTGCAGAGTGGTGGTGGAGGTGCTGGACGTGAACGACAACTCACCGGAGGTGTGGGTGACGTCGCTGTCGGTGCCGGTGCCAGAGGACGCGGCGGTGGGGACGGTGGTGGCTCTGCTGAGCGTGTCGGACCGCGACTCGGGGGCGAACGGGCGCGTGCGCTGCACGGTGTGGCCGTCGGCGCCGTTCGATCTGGTGTCGACGTTCGCGGGCTCGCACTCTCTGGTGCTGCGGGAGGCGCTGGACAGGGAGCGGGTGTCTGAATACGAGGTGGAGGTGCGGGCGGAGGACGGCGGGGCGCCGCCGCTGCGCGCCAGCCGGGGTCTGCGTGTGCCGGTGTCGGACGTGAACGACAACGCGCCGGCGTTCGCACAGGCCGTGTACACGGTGCTGGCGCGGGAGAACACCGCGGCGGGCGCGGAGCTGGCGCGGCTGTGGGCGCGGGACCCGGACGAGGCGGGCAACGGGCGCGTGAGCTACTCGGTGGCGGAGAGCGGCGGCGGGGCCGCGGTGTCGGGCGTCGGGTGGCGTCCGGCGTCGAGCTACGTGTCGGTGGACGCGGAGAGCGGTCGGCTGTGGGCGCTGCAGCCGCTGGACTACGAGGAGCTGCAGGTGCTGCAGTTCGAGGTGCGGGCGGTGGACGCGGGGGAGCCGGCGCTGTGCGGCAACGCCACGGTGCAGCTCTTCGTGCTGGACGAGAACGACAACGCGCCGGTGCTGCTGCCGCCTGCCGGGCCGGGCGCCGGGGCCTGGGGCTCGGCGGCGTCGGGTGCGGACTCTTTGGCGCTGTGGGCGTGGGCGACGTGGGGGGCGCCGGCGGGGCAGGTGTTGGCGAAGATCCGCGCAGTGGACGCGGACTCGGGCTACAACGCGTGGCTGCGCTACGAGCTGTGGGAGCCTCGGGGCAAGGGCCCGTTCCGCGTGGGGCTTTACAGCGGCGAGGTGAGCACGGCGCGGGCGCTGGAGGAGGCGGACGGCCCGCGGCAGCGTCTGGTGATCGTGGTGCGGGACCACGGCGAGCCTGCGCGCTCGGCCACGGCCACGCTGAGCGTGTCGCTGGTGGGAAGGGACGAGACGGCGCTGGCTGCCTCTGACTCCGGTTCTGCGAAGGCGGGGCTCCGGCCGGCAGAAGGCGGTGCATTGGCTGCGGCATCTGCGGCGACGACAACGAACGTGTGGCTGGTGGTGGCTATCTGCGTGGTGTCGAGCCTGTTCCTGCTGGCGGTGGTGCTGTATGGGGCGGCGCGCTGGGCTCCACGGTCG
>NW_026640275.1:0-570 GCF_028554395.1 Pezoporus wallicus
AAATTTCTCAATTTCTAACCGTTTTTAAGTTATTTTTCCCCTTTCCTAACCCATTTTTGTCAAGTTCTAACCCCTTTTAATCCATTTTTGGCAGTTTCTATCCTATTTTTGCCACGTTTCAACCCCTTTTAAGCTTTTTTTTTTCCATGCTAATTTTTGCCCAATTCTTTCCGGGTTTCAGAGATTTTTGCTCATTTCTAACCCATTTTTCCCCATTTCTATCAAATTTAAACCAGTTTTCCCCCCGTTTGCTATGTGTCCTGGGTTCAGCAGTAGCAGTCATTTTTTCTCCTTCTTGGTAGCTGGTGCAGTGCAGTGTTTTGACTTTCAGCTTGGGAACAGAGCTGATAACAAGATGTTTTGGTTTGGCCAAGGACTTTGTGAGCCTCATGCTCTGCCAGGGAGGAGGGGAAGCCAGGAGGAAGCAGAGACAGGACACCTGACCCAAACTGACCAAAGAGGTATTCCATACCACAGCACGTCATGCCCAGGATGTAACTGGGAGTTAGCCGGAAGGGCTGGGAGACTGCAGGGTTGGAGGAGGTATCGGTCGGAGCTTGGTCGGGCTTG
>NW_026640276.1:0-566 GCF_028554395.1 Pezoporus wallicus
AGCTCCAGGATGTCCTCTGCCACCCTCCTGTCGAAGATGCTCGAGTCCTTCATGGCCTTGATGACCACGCAGACCACGTCCGTCCTCTCCCATGGATAAAGGGAGCCTGCAAACCTCTATGGGAGGAAGGTTGGGAGCATGGGAGCGGCGTTGCCCGTGCTTGGGGAAGCATCCCACCAAAGGGTCAAGCAATGGGGGAAGCTCCATTACCATGGTGAGGTCTCGGGGGCTGGTTTCTTCATCCCATCTGAGCTCTTCCACTTCATGCTCTGGCTTTGGCCTTTCTGAAGAGCAAGGGGGACACAGGAGAGTCAATGGGATATAGGGGAGTCAATGGGACACAGGAGAGTGAATGGGGTACAGGAGAGCCAGTGGGATACGGGAGAGTCAATGGGACACAGGAGAGTGAATGGAGTAGAAGAGAGCCAGTGGGAGATGGGAGCGTCAACGGGACACAGGAGATTCAGTGGGGTACGGCAGGGTCAATGGGACATAGGAGAGTCAATGGGGAGTTAGGAGGAGAAGGCAAAACAAGGAAAAAGACCAGAAGAACCTGAAGGAGAATG
>NW_026640277.1:0-571 GCF_028554395.1 Pezoporus wallicus
CTCCAGCCCCGCTCCCCCCACCGCTTGGTCCCTGGGGCCGCTCTCCCAGGCCAGTTGGGCAGCTGCTGGCTCCCGGGGCCGCTCCTCCTCAGCTCCCCGCAGCCTCTTGAAGATGGAGGCGAGGACTAGGGCCAGGACGGGGAAGGGCAGCGTACAGGTACAGGTACAAGTCCATGGCCACATCTGTCCCGCCCTGCTGCTGGAGCCTCCCCATATTACAAGTTATTGCCATGACAGCACAAGGGGGAATGGCTTTAAGCTGAAAAAAGGGGAGATTTAGCTTGACTTTAGGAGGAAGTTATTCCCTTTGAGGGTGGTGGGCCACTGGCACAGGGTGCCCAGAGAAGCTGTGGCTGCACCATCCCTGGCAATGTTCAAGGCTGGATTGGATGGGAGTCACCTTTGCTCTGAAGCAGTGAAGTCCAGCTCTGCTTTGCACAACGCATGTCAGATGAGATACAACTTGGCTGTAAAGTTTTCTACATGTACTCATGATTTGGATGCGTGTGGGCTGTACAACTGAAGCTCAGCATGGCCTTAGAATCATTTTGTCTCTGTTATTTATTTACTG
>NW_026640278.1:0-568 GCF_028554395.1 Pezoporus wallicus
ATGAACAGTGGATTCTGCTCGCACAGCAGAAGGACCAGCAGGGAAAGCTAGTGCTGGGCTTCTTCAGCACACAAGCAGCTTTGCAACGGGGTCACCATCATTGCAGTCTCTCCTCGGTTTCATACCTAAAAGTCCATTTGAATCCAAATTCTCAGGTGGTCTCTCTCAGCTGCCCAGCAGCACAGTGAGTACAGCACGAACGTTTGGCATCTGCTCCCACAGCAGAAGAGCAAGGATTGAAAGCTGGTGCTGGACCTGTTCAGCACACAATCACCTTTACATTGGTGCCTCCATCGTTGCTTTCACTGCTAACACTCATACAGGAAAAGCATTTGAATGGAATCAGTCCAGAGCCTGCTCCCTTCTCGCAGCAACACAGCACAGAATGAACAGTGGCATCTGCTCACACGGCAGAAGGACCAGCAGGGAAAGATAGGGCTGTGTCTCTTCAGCACACAAGGAGGCAGAATGGATTCTGCTCACACAGCAGAAGGACCAGCAGGGAAAGCTAGTGCTGGGCTTCTTCAGCACACAAGCAGCTTTGCAACGGGGTTACCATCATTGCAGT
>NW_026640279.1:0-566 GCF_028554395.1 Pezoporus wallicus
AGTGTTGGTGATACCGATGTTTTCAGTTGTTGCTAAGTGATGTTTACCCTGACCAAGGACTTTGTGAGGCTCATGCTCTGCCAGGGAGGAGGGGAAGCTGTGAGGAAGCAGAGATGGGGCACCTGACCCGGAGCTGTGAGGAGGTATTCCATACCACAGCACGTCATGCCCGGGGTGGGGAGTGACTGGGAGTTGCAGAGGACACGGGCTTCCGGGTGGGACTCGTTTCTTGGCCGGTGGTATTGTATTCTCTTCCCTTGTTATTTCCCTTATCATTATTTGTAGTTGATAGTAGCGGTGGTGATTTGTGTTGTACATTGGTTGCTGGACTGTTCTTGTCTCAACCCGTAGGAGTTGCACTCTTTCGATCTTCCTCCCCATTCCTCCGGGAGCGGGGAAGGGGAGAACCCCGGTGGGGGGAGGGGGATGGCCCTCGATTGTTGTCAGCTCGGCACCACTCACTGGGAGTGAGTGAACGAGTTCCCTGACTGGGTTTAAACCACGACAGTTTTTTTTTTTGGCGCCCAACGTGGGGCACGAGGGGTTGAGATAAGAACAGATCTGAC
>NW_026640280.1:0-573 GCF_028554395.1 Pezoporus wallicus
AACAGGAAAAAACAGGAGAAAAGCAGGCCAAAACACCCCAAACATCCCCAAAAATGGGCCAAAACCACCCCAAAATCACCTTGTCCTGTTTCTCCTGTGGGACACAAGTTCAGAACCCCAAAACAGGCTCAAAAAAGCACAAAAACAACCAAAAACTATTCAAAACCACCCCCAAAACAACCCCAAACCACCCTAAACCCACCAAAAAAACCACCTTGTCCTGCTTCTCCTGTGGGACACAGGCTCAGAGCCCCAAAACACGCCAAAAAGAGAAAAAACCACATCAAAACACACAAAACCACCCCTAAAACAGCCCAAGCCAACCCCGAAGCACCGGCTCGTGCTGCAGCTCTGCCTCATTCCAGAGCCTTGGATCATCTGGGAGCACGGGATCCCATTGGCATCACAGCTCCTGGTGCTTGGGAGCAGATCCTATGGGATCTGCATCCAGATCCGGATGCTCCACACATGGACACGGATCCAGGTCCGGATCCGATTGTAGGGGGGAGCGCGGACACGGAATTCCATGGGGCTGGAAGAGCAGAACTGGGCTCCCGGACGGGGGGCTCTGGG
>NW_026640281.1:0-565 GCF_028554395.1 Pezoporus wallicus
CCTTCACAAAGAGCTGAGTGGTAGGCAAACACAGTATACATAAAACACCCCAAAATGCATCACTTTCTGCATTACCTCAGCCCATGGAGCTGCAGCCTCTGCCAGGACCGTGGTGAAACCTGGAGCCATGGCTGAGCCTTAGGACTATCCTAAGGACCCACATTAACCTAGGCTGGAGGGAGAAGGTCCATGGCTGGATTCAGTTAAGTCAGGATCTAAGTGGTATGCTGATTTCTTAACAGCACACAACTCACAGGCACCCAGGGTCAATCAGCTGAATCCTGCTTTGTTCCCAGAGCTTCCTGATAATTCCCTGGTTATTATTTAACCCAGGGGTTATCATCTGACCAGGAGCCAGAGCAAACACCACATGATGTCCTAGGAAGCAGAAGCAGCAGCCAGCATTGCAATGCATCTTCCTGCTGGGTCATGATGAGCAGGCAATGAGGTGGCTGGCTTCTGGCATTCCTGCTGAAGAGCTCCTAATGGCTTTAGCTCTCCACTCAAGTGGAGCTGCTTTCACTGTAGTTAAATCTGGTTTAAAGGCAGCTGATAAATGCTGGGT
>NW_026640282.1:0-568 GCF_028554395.1 Pezoporus wallicus
GTTTTAACCCAGTCAGGTAACTTGTTCACTCACTCCCAGTGAGTGGTGCCGGAGCTGACAACAATCGAGGTCCGTGCCCCCCCCCCCCCCCCCCGGGGTTCTCCCCCACTCCCGGAGTAACGGGGAGGAGGATCAAAAAAAAAAGAAAAAGTGCAACTCCCACGGGTTGAGACAAGAACAGTCCAGCAACCAATGTACAACACAAATCACCACCGCTACTATCAACTACAACAATGATAAGGGAAAATAACAAGGGAAGAGAATACGATACCACCGGCCAAGAAAAAGAGTTCCACCCAGAAGTCCGTGTCCTTCCGGGTAACTCCCAGTCACCCCCCACCCCGGCCATGACGTGCTGTGGTATGGAATACCTCCCTGGCTAGCCCGGGTCAGGTGCCCCGTCTCTGCTTCCTCCCGGCTTCCCCTCCACCCTGGCAGAGCATGAGCCTCACAAAGTCCTTGGTCAGGGTAAACATCACTTAACAACAACTGAAAACATCGATTTCACCAACACTGTTCTCAGGCTGGAAGTCAAAACACAGCACTGCACCAGCTAGCACAAAGGGAA
>NW_026640283.1:0-5658 GCF_028554395.1 Pezoporus wallicus
GACCTATAGGGATCCATAGGGATCCATTGGACCTATAGGGATCCATAGGGATCCATTGGACCTGTAGGGGGCTATAGGGACCCATAGGGATCCATAGGAATCCATAGGGATCCATTGGACCTATAGGGGGCTATAGGGACCCATAGGGACCCATTGGACCTATAGGGATCCATAGGGATCTATTGGACCTATAGGGGGCTATAGGGACCCATTGGACCTATAGGGATCCATTGGACCTATAGGGATCCATAGGGACCCATTGGACATATAGAGGGCTGTAGGGACCCATAGGGACCTATAGGGATCCATAGGGACCCATTGGACCTATAGGGGGCTATAGGGATCCATAGGGACCCATTGGACGTATAGGGATCCATAGGGACCTATAGGACATATAGGGATCGATAGGGACCCATTGGACCTATAGGGGGCTATAGGGACCCATAGGGACCCATGGGACCTATAGGGGGCTATAGGGACCTACTGGACCTATAGGGATCCATAGGGATCCATTGGACCTATAGGGAGCCATAGGGATCTATTGGACCTATAGGGATCCATAGGGATCCATTGGACCTATAGAGATCCATAGGGACCCATTGGACATATAGAGGGCTATAGGGACCCATTGGACCTATAGGGATCCATAGGGACCCATTGGACCTATAGGGGGCTATAGGGACCCATAGGGACCCATGGGACCTATAGGGACCTACTGGACCTATAGGGATCCATAGGGATCCATTGGACCTATAGGGGGCTATAGGGACCTATAGGGACCCATAGGGATCCATTGGACCCATTGGGACCCATTGGACCTATAGGGATCTATGGGGACCTATAGGGACCATAGGGGCTATAGGGACCCATAGGGATCCATAGGGACCCATAGGGGGCTATAGGGACCTACTGGACCTATAGGGATCCATAGGGATCCATTGGACCTATAGGGACCTATAGGGACCCATAGGGATCCATTGGACCCATTGGGACCCATTGGACCTATAGGGATCTATGGGGACCTATAGGGACCATAGGGGCTATAGGGACCCATAGGGATCCATAGGGACCCATAGGGACCCATTGGACCTACAGCGATCCATAGGAACTCACTGGACCTATAGGAATCCATAGGAACCCATAGGAACTATAGGGATCCATTGGACCTATAGGGGGCTATAGGGACCCATAGGGACCCATTGGACCTATAGGGATCCATAGGGACCCATAGGACCTATAGGGATCCATAGGGACCTATTGGACCTATAGGGATCCATAGGGATCCATTGGACCTATAGAGGGCTATAGGGATCCATGGGTACCTATAGGGACCGTAGGGGGCTATAGGGACCCATAGGAATTCATTGGACCTATAGGGGGCTATAGGGACCCATAGGGATCCATAGGGAACCATGGGACCCATAGGGATCCATTGGACCTATAGGGGGCTATAGGGACCTATAGGGATCCATAGGGACCCATAGGACCTATAGGGATCCATAGGGACCCATAGGACCTATAGGGATCCATAAGGACCCATAGGACCTATAGAGATCCATAGGGACTTATAGGGATCTATATTGGACCTGTAGGGGGCTATGGGGACCCATAGGGATCCATAGGGACCCATTGGACCTATTGGGACCCATAGGGATCCATTGGACCTATAGGGGGCTATAGGGACCCATAGGGATCCATAGGGGCCCATAGAACCTATAGACCCCCCGTATCGACCCTTCCATAGGCCCCCACTAGACCCCCCCATAGCACCTCCCCTGTGGACCCCCCCCTTTGGACCTCTCTATAGAGCCCCCTATAGGCGCCCCATAGACACCCTCATAGAATCCCCCATTGACCCCCAGCCCCCCATAAACCCCCCCATGGCCGCCCTATAGACCCCATTCCCCCCCCCCATAGACCCTTATGGACTCCCCATAGGCCCCCCCATAGACTCCCTATAGCCCCCCCCATAGACTCCCTATAGACCCCTCCATAGGCACCCTATAAATCCCCCCATAGACTCCCTATAGGCCTCTCCATAGGCACCCTATAGCCCCCCCCATAGACTCCCTATAGACCTCTCCATAGGCACCCTATAGCCCCCCCCATAGACTCCCTATAGACCCCTCCATAGGCACCCTATAAATCCCCCCATAGACTCCCTATAGACCTCTCCATAGGCACCCTATAGCCCCCCCCATAGACTCCCTATAGCCCCCCCCATAGACTCCCTATAGCCCCCCCCATAGACTCCCTATAGACCCCTCCATAGGCACCCTATAGTCCCCCCATAGACTCCCTATAGCCCCCCCCATAGACTCCCTATAGATCCCTCCATAGACTCCCTATAGCTCCCCCCATAGACTCCCTATAGACCCCTCCATAGGCACCCTATAGCCCCCCCCATAGCCCCCCACTTTGGACCCTTCCATACCCCCCCCCATAGATTCTTCTATAGGCTCCCCATAGACCCCCCCCATAGACCCCCCATACACCCCCTATAGACCCCCATGGACCCCCCCCATGAACCCCTATGCACCTCCCCCATAGACCCCTCTTTGGACCCCCCCATAGACCCATAGACCCCCATTACCCCTTAGACCCCCTTTACCCCCATTCCCCCCCATTGCCCCCATTGCCCCCATTACCCCATTGACCCCCATTGCCCCCATTGCCCCCATTACCCCATTGGCCCCCATTGCCCCCATTACCCCCCCTTGCCTCATTGACCCCATTACCCCATTGACCCCCATTGCCCCCATTACCCCCCCCATTACCCCATTGGCCCCCATTCCCCCCATTGCCCCCCATAGACCCCCATTACCCCTTAGACCCCCTTTACCCCCGTTCCCCCCATTACCCCATTGACCCCCATTGCCCCCCATTGCCCCCATTACCCCATTGGCCCCCATTGCCCCCATTACCCCCCTTACCCCCCATTACCCCATTGGCCCCCATTCCCCCCATTGCCCCCCATTACCCCATTGCCTCCCATTGCCCCCATTACCCCATTGCCCCCCATTACCCCATTGCCCCCCATTGCCCCATTGCCCCCATTGCCCCCATTACCCCATTGCTCCCCATTACCCCATTGCCCCATTGCCCCCCATTACCCCATTGCCCCCATTGCCCCCATTACCCCATTGCCCCCCATTACCCCATTGCCCCCATTACCCCCATTACCCCATTGCCCCCATTACCCCATTGCCCCCATGCCCCCCATTACCCCATTACCCCATTCCCCCCATTGCCCCCCATTACCCCATTGCCCCCATGCCCCCCATTACCCCATTGCCCCCCATTGCCCCCCATTGCCCCCCATTACCCCATTGCCCCCCATTACCCCATTGCCCCCCATTGCCCCCATTACCCCATTGCCCCCATTGCCCCCCATTACCCCATTGCCCCCCATTACCCCATTGCCCCCCATTACCCCATTCCCCCCATTGCCCCCCATTACCCCATTGACCCCATTGCCCCCATTGCCCCCCATTGCCCCATTGCAGGAGGAAGAAGCTGCGTTTCCACCCCAGGCAGCTCTATCTCTCCGTCAAGCAGGGGGAGCTGCAGAAGGTCGTGCTCATGCTCTGTGAGTGGGGTCTATGGGGCTGCTATGGGGCTCCTATGGGGGTCTATGGGGCTGCTATGGGGGTCTATGGGGCTCCTATGGGGGTCTAGGGGGGGTCTATGGGGCTGCTATGGGGCTGCTATGGGGGTCTATGGGGGTCTGTGGGGGGTCTATGGGGCTCCTATGGGGGTCTATGGGAGTCTATGGGGCTGCTATGGGGGTCTGTGGGGGTCTATGGGAGTCCTATAGGGGTCTATGGGTCTCCTATGGGGGTCTATGGGGCTCCTATAGGGGTCTATGGGGGTCTATGGGGCTCCTAGGGGGGGTCTAGGGGGGTCTATGGGGCTGCTATGGGGGTCTATGGGGTTCCTATGGGGGTCTATGGGGGGTCTATGGGGCTCGTATAGGGGTCTATGGGGGTCTATGGGAGTCTATGGGGCTGCTATGGGGGTCTGTGGGGCTCCTATGGGCGTCTGTGGGGGTCTATGGGGGTCCTATAGGGGTCTATGGGGCTCCTATGGGGGTCTATGGGGGTCCTATAGGGGTGTATGGGGGTCCTATTGGGCTCTATGGGGCTCCTATAGAGGTCTATGGGGGTCTATGGGGGTCCTATAGGGGTCTGTGGGGGTCTCTAGGGGTCTCTGGGGCTCTATGGGCTCTATGGGGCTCTATGGGGCTCTATGGGCCTCTATGGGCTCTATGGGGCTCTATGGGCTCTGTGGGGCTTTATGGGGCTCTATGGGGTTCTATGGGGCTCTATGGGGCTCTATGGGGCTCTATGGGCTCTATGGGGCTCTATGGGGCTCTATGGGCCTCTATGGGCTCTATGAGGCTCTATGGGCCTCTATGGGCTCTATGGGTCTCTATGGTCTCTATGGGTCTCTATGGGTCTCTATGGGTCTCTATGGGGTCTCTATGGGTCTCTATGGGCCTCTATGGGTCTCTATGGGGCTCTATGGGGCTCTATGGGTCTCTATGGGGCTCTATGGGGCTCTATGGGGCTCTATGGGTCTCTATGGGGTCTCTATGGGTCTCTATGGGCTCTATGGGTCTCTATGGGGTCTCTATGGGCTCTATGGGCTCTATGGGGCTCTATGGGGCTCTATGGGTCTCTATGGGGCTCTATGGGGCTCTATGGGGTCTCTATGGGCTCTATGGGCTCTATGGGGCTCTATGGGGTCTCTATGGGTCTCTATGGGGCTCTATGGGTCTCTATGGGGTCTCTATGGGCTCTATGGGCTCTATGGGGCTCTATGGGGCTCTATGGGTCTCTATGGGGCTCTATGGGGCTCTATGGGCTCTATGGTCTCTATGGGGCTCTATGGGTCTCTATGGGTCTCTATGGGGCTCTATGGTCTCTATGGGTCTCTATGGGTCTCTATGGGTCCCTATGATCTCTATGGGTCTCTATGGGTCTCTATGGGTCTCTATGGGTCCCTATGATCTCTATGGGGCTCTATGGGCTCTATGGTCTCTATGGGGCTCTATGGGTCTCTATGGGTCTCTATGGGGCTCTATGGTCTCTATGGGTCTCTATGGGTCTCTATGGGTCCCTATGATCTCTATGGGTCTCTATGGGTCTCTATGGGGCTCTATGGGTCTCTATGGGGCTCTATGGGGTTCCTGAGGCTGTTTTGGGGTCCCTCCCCCCCCAAGTGGACAACCTGGACCCCAACTTCCCAAGCGATGCCCAGAGCAGGCGCAGCCCCCTCCATGCAGCGGCCCAGAAGGGGCACCTCGAGATCTGCCACCTCCTGCTCCAGGTGGGGCCCTATGGGGGTCTATAGGGGTCTATGGGGGTCTATGGGGCAGGTATAGGGGGGTATGGGGGTATATGGGGGGTCTATGGGTGGATATGGGGGTCTATGGGGGGGATATGGGGGGCTATGGGGGGTCTGTGGGGGTCTATGGGGGTCTATGGGGGTCTATGGGGGGGATATGGGGGTCTATGGGGGGGATATGGGGGTCTATGGGGGTCTGTGGGGGTCTATGGGGGTCTGTGGGGGTCTATGGGGGGTGTATGGGGGGTGTATGGGGGTCTATGGGGGGGATATGGGGGTCTATGGGGGTCTATGGAGGTCTATGGGGGG
>NW_026640284.1:0-5742 GCF_028554395.1 Pezoporus wallicus
GGAGGGGGATGGGTGAGGAGGAGGAGCAGGTGAGGATGAGGATGAGGAAGGAAGGGGATGAGGAAGGGGTGGGGATGAGGAAGGAAGGGGATGAGGAAGGGATGGGGATGAGGAAGGAAGGGGATGAGGAAGGGGTGAGGATGAGGATGAGGAAGGAAGGGGATGAGGAAGGGATGGGGATGAGGAAGGAAGGGGATGAGGAAGGGGTGAGGATGGGGAGGGGGTGAGGATGAGGGATGGGGGATGAGGAGGAGGGATGGGGATGGGGGGGTGAGGGAGGGGGAGGGATGGGGATGAGGAAGGATGGGGATGAGGAGGGATGGATGAGGGGTGAGAAGGAGGGGGTGAGGAGGGGGATGGGTGAGGAAGAGGAGGGGTGAGAGGAGGAGCAGGTGAGGATGAGGAAGGAAGGGGATGAGGAAGGGGTGAGGATGAGGAGGGGGTGAGGATGAGGGATGGGGATGAGGAGGAGGGATGGGGATGGGGGGGGTGAGAGGGGGATGGGTGAGGAGGAGGAGCAGGTGAGGATGAGGATGAGGAAGGAAGGGGATGAGGAAGGGGTGAGGATGAGGAGGGGGTGAGGGTGAGGAAGGAAGGGGATGAGGAGGAGGAGGGATGGGGATGGGGGGGTGAGGAGGGGGATGGGTGAGGATGAGGAAGGAAGGGGATGAGGAGGAAGGGGTGAGGATGGGAGGGTGAGGATGAGAAGGGGGTGAGGATGAGGAAGGATGGGGATGAGGAGGAGGAACGATGGGGATGGGGGGGTGAGGAGGGGGTGGGTGAGGATGAGGAGGGGGTGAGGATGAGGAAGGGGTGAGGAGGAGGAAGGGGTGAGGAGGAGGAGGGAAGAGGAGGAGCGGGGGAGGATGAGGGAGGAAGGGGTGAGGATGGGGAGGGGGTGAGGATAAGGAGGGATGGGGGTGGGGGGGGAGGAGGAGGGGTGAGGATGAGGAGGGATGGAGATGAGGGGGTGAGGATGAGGAGGGGAAGAGGATGAAGAAGGATGAGATGAGGAGCGATGGGGATGGGGTCATGAGGATGAGGAAGGGATGAGGATGAGCAGGGGATGAAGATGAGCACCCACCTCCATCACTTTGAAGGTCAAGGTCGGGCCCCCGGGCAGCCGGAACACCTTCTGTGGGGTGGGGGAAGAGGAACCAGTGACAAGGGTGCCACCATCGGTGTCCCATGGGTGCCACCACCACCATCAGTGTCCCATGGGTGCCACCACCATCGGTGTCCCATGGGTGCCACCATCGGTGTCCCATGGGTGCCACCACCACCATCAGTGTCCCATGGGTGCCACCACCATCGGTGTCCCATGGGTGCCACCACCACCGGTGTCCCATGCGTGCCACCATCAGTGTCCCATGGGTGCCACCACCACCGGTGTCCCATGCGTGCCACCATCAGTGTCCCATGGGTGCCACCACTGGTGTCCAATGGGTGCCACCATCGGTGTCCCATGGGTGCCACCACCACCGGTGTCCCATGGGTGCCACCACCACCGGTGTCCCATGGGTGCCACCACCACCATCGGTGTCCCATGGGTGCCACCATCAGTGTCCCATGGGTGCCACCACCACCATTGGTGTCCCATGGGTTCCACCATCGGTGTCCCATGGGTGCCACCATCAGTGTCCCATGGGTGCCACAACCACCATCAGTGTCCCATGGGTGCCACCATCAGTGTCCCCTGGGTGCCACCACCACCAATGTCCCATGGGTGCCACCACCAGCGTCCCATGGGTGCCACCACCACCATCAGTGTCCCATGGGTGCCACCACCGGTGTCCAATGGGTGCCACCACCACCATCAGTGTCCCATGGGTGCCACCACCGGTGTCCCATGGGTGCCACCACCACCATTGGTGTCCCATGGGTTCCACCATCGGTGTCCCATGGGTGCCACCATCAGTGTCCCATGGGTGCCACAACCACCATCAGTGTCCCATGGGTGCCACCATCAGTGTCCCCTGGGTGCCACCACCACCAATGTCCCATGGGTGCCACCACCAGCGTCCCATGGGTGCCACCACCACCATCAGTGTCCCATGGGTGCCACCACCGGTGTCCAATGGGTGCCACCACCACCATCAGTGTCCCATGGGTGCCACCACCGGTGTCCCATGGGTGCCACCACCACCATTGGTGTCCCATGGGTTCCACCATCGGTGTCCCATGGGTGCCACCATCAGTGTCCCATGGGTGCCACAACCACCATCAGTGTCCCATGGGTGCCACCATCAGTGTCCCCTGGGTGCCACCACCACCAATGTCCCATGGGTGCCACCACCAGCGTCCCATGGGTGCCACCACCACCATCAGTGTCCCATGGGTGCCACCACCGGTGTCCAATGGGTGCCACCACCACCATCAGTGTCCCATGGGTGCCACCACCGGTGTCCCATGGGTGCCACCATTCCCGGTCCCCGGCACAGCCGCATCAGTGCGTTTACTTTGCTTGGAATCACGGTGTGGATTCAAGGAGCTTTTGTCATCATCTGCGTGTGATGGGGACACTGGGAATGGGACACTGGGAATGGGACACTGGGAATGGGACAGGAATGGGACACTGGGAATGGAACAGGAATGGGACACTGGGAATGGGACACTGGGAATGGGACACTGGGAATGGGACACTGGGAATGGGACAGGAATGGAACACTGGGAATGGGACACTGGGAATGGGACACTGGGAATGGGACAGGAATGGGATGCTGGGAATGGGACACTGGGAATGGGACAGGAATGGGATGCTGGGAATGGGCCATGGGGAATGGGATACTGGGATTGGGATGCTGGAAATGGGATACCGGGAATGGGATACCAGGAATGGGCCTCACCAGGTTGATGCTGGGAATGGGACACTGGGAACGGGCCTCACCAGGTTGATGCTGGGAATGGGATACCGGGAATGGGCCTCACCAGGTTGATGCTGGGAATGGGATACCGGGAATGGGATCCCGGGAATGGGCCTCACCAGGTTGATGCTGGGAATGGGATGCTGGGAAGGGGATCCCGGGAACGGGCCTCACCAGGTTGATGCTGGGAATGGGATGCTGGGAATGGGATGCTGGGAACGGGCCTCACCAGGTTGATGCTGGGAATGGGATCCCGGGAATGGGATGCTGGGAATGGGCCTCACCAGGTTGATGCTGGACGCTGATTTACTGAACACCAGGAAATGCGTCACCCCCAGGGGCCCGGCCACGGCCACAAAGTCCTTCAGGGAATTGCTTTTCCGCACCTATGGAGAGCGGGGATGGGGATGGGGATGAGGTGGGGTGGATGGGATGGATGGGATAGGGATGGGATGGGATAGGGATGGGATGGGAATGGGGATGAGATGGGATGGATGGGATGGGGATGGGATGGATGGGACAGGACGGAATAGGGTGGGGATGGGATGGAACAGGATAGGATGGGATGGATGGGACAGGATAGAATGGGATGGGATGGATGGGACGGGATGGATGGGATGGATGGGATGGGACGGGATGGAACGGGATGGATGGGATGGATGGGATGGGACGGGATGGAACGGGATGGATGGATGGGACGGGATGGATGGGATGGATGTGATGGGACAGGATGGAACGGGATGGATGTGATGGGATGGATGGGACGGGATGGATGGGATGGGTGTGATGGGATGGATGGGATGGGATGGATGTGATGGGATGGATGGGATGCGATGGGATGGATGGGATGGGATGGATGGGACGGGATGGATGTGATGGGATGGATGGGGCAGGATGGGATGGATGGGATGGATGGGATAGATGTGATGGGATGGATGTGATGGGATGGATGCGATGGGATGGATGCGATGGGATGGATGTGATGGGATGGATGCAATGGGATGGATGCGATGGGATGGATGTGATGGGATGGATGCAATGGGATGGATGTGATGGGATGGATGTGATGGGATGGATGCAATGGGATGGATGCGATGGGATGGATGTGATGGGATGGATGTGATGGGATGGATGGGATGGATGTGATGTGATGGATGGGATGGGATGGGATGGATGGGATGGGATGGGATGGATGGGGCAGGATGGGATGGACGTGATGGGATGGATGGGATGGGATGGATGTGATGGGATGGACGTGATGGGATGGATGGGATGGGATGGATGTGATGGGACGGATGTGATGCGATGGGACAGGGCTGTGATGAGCCCCCCCTCTCCCCCATGTCCCTGGTTGGGGGGGGGGGGGGTGGTGGTGTTGGTGTCCCCCGGTGCTCACCCGCAGCGCCCGCGCCGTGAAGGGCTCCAGCACCCGGCGCACGTCGGCCACGAGGCCGCGGAGGCAGCGCCCGGTGCGTCCCCGGCCCAGCACGAAGGAGTGGGGCACGGAGCCGAAGTCCTGCTGGGCCCGGAGCCGCGCCGCCGCCCGCTCCCGCCGCTGCCGCCGGCTCTGCCGGGACGGGAACGGGGACCGGGGGGGGTGAGCCCGGGGCTGAGCCCCGGCACCGGGGCGGCCGCAAGCCACGGCCCGCAGCCTGCTCCTGCGGCCCATCGCCATATCCCACTCCCTGTATCCCATATCCCATCGCCATATCCCACTCCCTGTATCCCATATCCCATTGCCATATCCCATTCCCATTGCCATCCCCATATCCCACTCCCTGTATCCCATATCCCATCCCCATATCCCATTCCCATTGCCATCCCCATATCCCACTCCCTGTATCCCATATCCCATCCCCATATCCCATTCCCATCCCCATTCCCTGTATCCCATATCCCACTCCCGATCACGTCCCCATATCCCATTCCCTGTATCCCATATCCCATTCCCATATCCCACTCCCGATCCCATCCCCATATCCCATTCCCGTTCCCATCCCCATTTCCCATTCCCTGTATCCCATATCCCATTCCTGTTCCCATCCCCATATCCCATTCCCGTTCCCATCCCCATTTCCTGTATCCCATATCCCACTCTTGATCCCATCCCCATATCCCATTCCCTGCATCCCATTCCCCATGTCCCCTCCCCACATCCCACTGCCCGCGTCCCATCGCCATATCCCATTCCCTACATCCCATTCCTGTTCCCATCCCCACATCCCATTGCCCGTGCCCCATCCCCACATTTCATTCCCTGTGTCCCATTCCCCATGTCCCATTCCCTGTATCCCACCCCTATATCCCATTCCCTGTATCTCATACCCCATTCCCACCCCCACATCCCATTCCCCGTGTCCCATATCCCATCCCCATAACCCATTCCCGTTCCCATTCCCCATATCCCACATCCCATTCCCCATACCCCATATCCCATCCCCACATCCCATTCCCCGTGTCCCATATCCCATCCCCATAACCCATTCCCATTTCCATTCCCCATACCCCATATCCCACCTCCATACCCCGTTCCCTGTACCACATATCCCATTCTCCATATCCCATCCCCATATCCCATTCCCATCCCCACATCCCATTCCCTATATCCCGTTCCCACCCCCATATCCCACCCCCATTCCCGTTCCCCGTCTCCCCCCGTCCCCTCCCGTCCCTCACCCTGTTCGGCCGCGCCATCTTGCCTCCTCCACCACCACCACGTGGCCACAGCCACTTCCGCTACGTCACTTCCGCCCCCCTCCCTTCCCGTCCCTGTTGCCATGGTTACGCGGCCTACCCCGAGCCACATCCTCCCCCCGGCGCAGATCAGAGCAAGTCGTGCCTCCATAGGCCTCCCAGAGCCAACCCAAGCCCCCCATGG
>NW_026640285.1:0-562 GCF_028554395.1 Pezoporus wallicus
AGACCCCACTTCATAACTTGGGGGGGACAAAGGGGCACCCCATAACTTGGGGGGCTCCATAGGGGACTTCCAGAGCCTGCCCCATACCTTGGGGGGCACAAAGGGGGCGCCCCATAACTTGGGGGTCCCAGTGCCCGCCCCCCAACACCCCATAGCGCGGGTCCTGGCCGCCCGCTTGGGGGCGCTGTTGCACCGGGCCCCGGTGCTGCTACGGGAGCGGGGCCGCTCGGTGCTGGGGGCGCTGCTCCGTGGGGGGCTTTCTCCCCGTCTCTCGCTGCTTCGGGGGCACCGGGGCTCGAACCCGGAGGTCGGGACCCGCCCGGGAGGGGCTCGAACCCGGGGTCCCTGGAGCCTCAATGGGAGCCGCAACCGGATGCGCGGCGGGACCGGGGCAACCCCAGCCCCATCTTTGGATCCAGTGGGGAGCAGTGGGAAGTGAGTTGGGAATGGGGGTAACGGGTGGCAATGGGGGGCAATGGCGTAATGGGGTGTAATGGGGTAACAGGGGCGATGGGGGGGAGTGGGGGCAATGGGGGTAATGGGCAATGGGGGTAATGGGGAT
>NW_026640286.1:0-567 GCF_028554395.1 Pezoporus wallicus
TTGAAACCCTCCCACTGTCCCGCACACCATTCATCAGTGTCTCTTGCAGGACTGGCTCCAGGGGCATCTGCATCAATAGACAAGAGCAGGACTGCAGCAGAAGTAGCGTGAGCGCGTGGCAGAGTTTGACCAGGACTGGTCATTGGTAGTGAGGGTGCTAGTGCTTGGTCCAAATGTTGGTACGTGAGCGTTTGAAGGGCGTGAGAACCCTGTGTAAAACCACATTTGGGGTTCCCCGTGTGACCGGGACACCCTTGTAATTCTCTGCTTTGCATCCCAGGCTCTGGGCGCAGTGGGCACGTGCCACTTGTGGATTGTGGTGGCAGTTTGTCAAGGCAGAGGGGACATTCCCATGAACCTCTAAATCCCGTCAAACCTCCTGAACCCCAAATCCCCCCCATTTACTGCCATGGGCCAACAGGAGCACTGAAGAGTCAGGGTACCCTGGGACAAATGTAACCCCTTGTTTTCGGACACTGTTGGCTCCCCAAATCCCTGCACCACCCCAGGGAGCTTTGGGGACCTCCCCTGAATGCCCAAATCCCCTCTGAACACCCAAACTCTTCC
>NW_026640287.1:0-561 GCF_028554395.1 Pezoporus wallicus
GGCAAAAATAGGAGAGAAACTGCCAAAAATGGATTAAAAGGGGTTAGAACTTGACAAAAATGGGTTAGGAAAGGGGAAAAATAACTTAAAAATGGTTAGAAATTGAGAAATTTGGGTTAGGAAAAGAAACCAAAAAATGATTAAAACGACTTAGAAAATGGAAATAAAAAAAGGGTTAGTAATGGCCAAAAGTGGCTTAAAACTTTTAAGAAAGTAACAAGAATGCATAGCAAACGGGGGAAAAACTGGTTTAAATTTGATAGAAATGGGGAAAAATGGGTTAGAAATGAGCGAAAAACTCTGAAACCAGGAAAGAATTGGGCAAAAATTAGCAAGGAAAAAAAAAATACGATAGAAATGGCCAAAAATGGATTAAAAGGGGTTAGAACTTGACAAAAATGGGTTAGGAAAGGGGAAAAATAACTTAAAAATGGTTAGAAATTGAGAAATTTGGGTTAGGAAAAGAAACCAAAAAATGATTAAAACGACTTAGAAAATGGAAATAAAAAAAGGGTTAGTAATGGCCAAAAGTGGCTCAAAACATATTCGAAAGTAACAAGA
>NW_026640288.1:0-572 GCF_028554395.1 Pezoporus wallicus
CCCTAACCCTAACCCTAACCCTAACGCTAACCCTAAGCTTTCACCAGCTTTCCCTCCTGGCTCTTCGATTGTGGGAGCAGACGGCAACCGTTCGTGCTCTACTCACTGTGCAGCTGGGCAGCCGAGAGCAAGCTCCGAAGAGGGTGCATTCAAATGGACCTTTAGGTATGAAAGCGAGGAGCGACAGCAATGATGGTGACACCGTTGCAAAGCTGACTGTGTGCTGAAGATGCCCAGCACATGCTTTCCCTCCTGGCTCTAGGGCTCTGAGAGCAGAGGCCAGACGTTCGTGCTCTACTGACTGTGCTGCTGGGCAGCCAAGAGCAAACGTACCCCTAACCCTAACCCTAACACTAAACCTAACCATAACCCTAACCCTAACCCTAACCCCTAACCCTAACCCTAACCCTAACCCTAACCCTAACCCCTAACCCCTAACCCCTAACCCTAACCCTAACCCTAACCCTAAGCTTTCACCAGCTTTCCCTCCTGGCTCTTCGATTGTGGGAGCAGACGGCAACTGTTCGTGCTCTACTCACTGTGCAGCTGGGCAGCGGAGAGCAAGCTCCGAA
>NW_026640289.1:0-5679 GCF_028554395.1 Pezoporus wallicus
GTCCCTGCCCCATGGCTGCTGTCCCCCAGCCCCGTGTCCCTGCCCCATGGCTGCTGTCCCCCAGCCCCATGTCCCTGCCCCATGGCTGCTGTCCCCCAGCCCCGTGTCCCTGCCCCATGGCTGCTGTCCCCCAGCCCCATGTCCCTGCCCCATGGCTGCTGTCCCCCCCCCAGCCCCCGTGTCCCTGCCCCATGGCTGCTGTCCCCCTGCCCCATAGGAAGCTCTTCTCCATGGCTGCTGTCCCCCTGCCCCATGTCCCTGCCCCATGGCTGCTGTCCCCCAGCCCCGTGTCCCTGCCCCATGGCTGCTGTCCCCCTGCCCCATAGGAAGCTCTTCTCCATGGCTGCTGTCCCCCAGCCCCATGTCCCTGCCCCATGGCTGCTGTCCCCCTGCCCCATAGGAAGCTCTTCTCCATGGCTGCTGTCCCCCAGCCCCGTGTCCCTGCCCCATGGCTGCTGTCCCCCTGCCCCGTGTCCCTGCCCCATGGCTGCTGTCCCCCAGCCCCGTGTCCCTGCCCCATGGCTGCTGTCCCCCAGCCCCGTGTCCCTGCCCCATGGCTGCTGTCCCCCAGCCCCGTGTCCCTGCCCCATGGCTGCTGTCCCCCACCCCCGTGTCCCTGCCCCATGGCTGCTGTCCCCCAGCCCCGTGTCCCTGCCCCATGGCTGCTGTCCCCCAGCCCCATGTCCCTGCCCCATGGCTGCTGTCCCCCAGCCCCGTGTCCCTGCCCCATGGCTGCTGTCCCCCAGCCCCATGTCCCTGCCCCATGGCTGCTGTCCCCCAGCCCCGTGTCCCTGCCCCATGGCTGCTGTCCCCCTGCCCCATAGGAAGCTCTTCTCCATGGCTGCTGTCCCCCTGCCCCATGTCCCTGCCCCATGGCTGCTGTCCCCCAGCCCTGTGTCCCTGCCCCATGGCTGCTGTCCCCCTGCCCCATAGGAAGCTCTTCTCCATGGCTGCTGTCCCCCAGCCCCATGTCCCTGCCCCATGGCTGCTGTCCCCCTGCCCCATAGGAAGCTCTTCTCCATGGCTGCTGTCCCCCAGCCCCATGTCCCTGCCCCATGGCTGCTGTCCCCCTGCCCCATAGGAAGCTCTTCTCCATGGCTGACTTCGAGGTCGGGCGCCCGCTGGGCCGGGGCAAGTTCGGGCGCGTGTACCTGGCGCGGGAGCGCGGCTCCAAGGTGCTCGTGGCCCTCAAGGTGCTCTTCAAGTCCCAGCTCGAGAAGGAGGGGCTGGAGCATCAGCTGCGAAGGGAGGTCGAGATCCAGGCCCACCTCCGGTACCGGCATCTATGGGGCGGCACTTGGGGGGCGGCACTTAGGGGGCAGCAGTTATGGGGCGGCACTTGGGGGGCGGCACTTGGGGGGCAGCACTCGGGGGGCAGCGCTTAGGAGGGGCTGGAGCATCAGCTGCGAAGGGAGGTCGAGATCCAGGCCCACCTCTGGTACCGGCATCTATGGGGCGGCACTTGGGGGGCAGCATCTATGGGGCGGCACTTGGGGGGCAGCACTTAGGAGGGGCTGGAGCATCAGCTGCAAAGGGAGGTCGAGATCCAGGCCCACCTCCGGTACCGGCATCTATGGGGCGGCACTTGGGGGGCGGCACTTGGGGGGCAGCAGTTATGGGGCGGCACTTGGGGGGCAGCACTTAGGAGGGGCTGGAGCATCAGCTGCGAAGGGAGGTCGAGATCCAGGCCCACCTCCGGTACCGGCATCTATGGGGCGGCACTTGGGGGGCCCAGTGGGGTGGTGGGGAAGACTCAGGTGCCCCACAGTGCCTGTGGGGGGGATCCCAGCTCCCATTGGCTGCCCACTGAGAGGGTCCCAGCTCCCGTTGGCCACCCGCTTTGGCGCTGAGCTGCCGTTGGCCGCCCGCTGTGGCACTGAGCTCCCATTGGCTGCCCGCTGTGGCTCTGAGCTCCCATTGGCTGCCCGCTGTGGTCCTGAGCTCCCATTGGCTGCCCGCTGTGGTTCTGAGCTCCCATTGGCCGCCCGCTGTGGTTCTGAGCTCCCATTGGCTGCCCGCTGTGGCTCTGAGCTCCCATTGGCTGCCCGCTGTGGCGCTGAGCTCCCATTGGCTGCCCGCTGTGGCGCTGAGCTCCCATTGGCTGCCCGCTGTGGCACTGAGCTCCCATTGGCTGCCCGCTGTGGCGCTGAGCTCCCATTGGCCGCCCGCTGTGGCGCTGAGCTCCCATTGGCTGCCCGCTGTGGTTCTGAGCTCCCATTGGCTGCCCGCTGTGGCTCTGAGCTCCCATTGGCTGCCCGCTGTGGCTCTGAGCTCCCATTGGCTGCCCGCTGTGGCGCTGAGCTCCCATTGGCTGCCCGCTGTGGCGCTGAGCTCCCATTGGCCGCCCGCTGTGGCGCTGAGCTCCCATTGGCTGCCCGCTGTGGTTCTGAGCTCCCATTGGCTGCCCGCTGTGGTCCTGAGCTCCCATTGGCTGCCCGCTGTGGTTCTGAGCTCCCATTGGCCGCCCGCTGTGGCGCTGAGCTCCCATTGGCTGCCCCCCGCAGGCACCCCAACATCCTGCGCCTCTACAACTTCTTCCACGACGAGCGCCGCGTCTTCCTCATCCTGGAGTTCGCGCCCCGGGGGGAGCTCTACAAGGAGCTGCAGCGCTGCGGGCGCTTCGACGCCGCGCGCACGGCCACGGTGGGTGCTGTGGGGCTGAGCTGTGGGGCTGAGCTATGGGGCTGAGCTGTGGGGCTGAGCTGTGGGGCTGAGCTATGGGTGCGCTGTGGGGCTGAGCTGTGGGGCTGAGCTATGGGTGCGCTGTGGGGCTGAGCTATGGGTGCTCTGTGGGGCTGAGGGTGCTCTGTGGGGCTGAGCTATGGGTGCTCTGTGGGGCAGAGCTGCAGCGCTGCGGGCGCTTCGACACCGCGCGCATGGCCACGGTGCGTGCTGGGGGGCAGAGCTGTGGGGCAGAGGGTGCTCTGTGGGGCTGGGGGTGATCTGTGGGGCTGAGCTATGGGTGCTCTGTGGGGCGGAGCTGCAGCACTGCGGGCGCTTCGACACCACCCGCACGGCCACGGTGGGTGCTGGGGGGGTGCTGTGGGGCTGGGGGTGCGCTATGGGGCTAGGTGTGCTCTATGGGGCTAGGTGTGCTCTATGGGGCAGCGCTATGGGGCAGCTCTGACCCCCATGTCCCCCCCCCCCAGCTGGTGGAGGAGCTGGCGGACGCGCTCCAGTACTGCCACAGCTATGGGTGCTCTATGGGGCTAGGTGTGCTCTATGGGGCTAGGTGTGCTCTATGGGGCTAGGTGTGCTCTATGGGGCTATGTGTGCTCTATGGGGCTAGGTGTGCTCTATGGGGCCAGGTGTGCTCTATGGGGCCAGGTGTGCTCTATGGGGCAGCTCTGACCCCCATGTCCCCCCCCCCCAGCTGGTGGAGGAGCTGGCGGACGCGCTCCAGTACTGCCACAGCTATGGGTGCTCTATGGGGCTAGGTGTGCTCTATGGGGCCAGGTGTGCTCTATGGGGCCAGGTGTGCTCTATGGGGCCAGGTGTGCTCTATGGGGCAGCTCTGACCCCCATGTCGCCCCTCCCAGCTGGTGGAGGAGCTGGCGGACGCGCTCCAGTACTGCCACAGCTATGGGTGCTCTATGGGGCTAGGTGTGCTCTATGGGGCTAGGTGTGCTCTATGGGGCTAGGTGTGCTCTATGGGGCCAGGTGTGCTCTATGGGGCTAGGTGTGCTCTATGGGGCAGCTCTGACCCCCATGTCCCCCCCCCCAGCTGGTGGAGGAGCTGGCGGACGCGCTCCAGTACTGCCACAGCAAGCGCGTGATCCACCGGGACATCAAACCCGAGAACCTGCTCCTGGGCTTCCTGGGCGAGCTCAAGATCGCCGACTTCGGGTGGTCCGTGCACACGCCCTCACTCCGGTACCGCTGTGGGGCACGGTTATGGGGAGCTATGGGGCACGGTTATGGGGCACGGTTATGGGGCACGGTTATGGGGAGCTATGGGGCACAGTTATGGGGCACGGTTATGGGGAGCTATGGGGCACGGTTATGGGGAGCTATGGGGCACGGTTATGGGGCACGGTTATGGGGAGCCATGGGGCACGGTTATGGGGAGCTATGGGGCACGGTTATGGGGCACGGTTATGGGGAGCTATGGGGCACAGTTATGGGGCACGGTTATGGGGAGCTATGGGGCACGGTTATGGGGAGCTATGGGGCACGGTTATGGGGAGCTATGGGGCACGGTTATGATGGGGCACGGTTATGGGGCACGGTTATGGGGAGCCATGGGGCACGGTTATGGGGCACGGTTATGGGGAGCTATGGGGCACGGTTATGGGGAGCTATGGGGCACGGTTATGGGGAGCTATGGGGCACGGTTATGGGGAGTTACGGGGCATTACGGAGCGCTATGGGGCACGATTATGGGGCACTATGGGGCATGGTTTGGGCATGGCTATGGGTCACTATAGGGTGTGGTTTGGGCATGGTTATGGGGTGCTATGGGACGTGGTTTGGGCATGGCTATGGGTCGCTATGGGGTGTGGTTTGGGCATGGTTATGGGGTGCTATAAGGCAGGGTTATGGGGCACACTTTGGACATAGTTATGGGGCACTATGGGGTGTGGTTTAGGCATAGTTATGGGGTGATATGGGGCATTATTTAGGCATGGTTATGGGGTGCTATGGGGCATGGTTATGGGGTGCTATGGGGCATGGTTATGGGGCATGGTTTGGGCATGGTTATGGGGTGTTGTTTAGGCATGGTTATGGGGTGCTATGGGGCATGGTTATGGGGCATGGTTTGGGCATGGTTATGGGGTGTTGTTTAGGCATGGTTATGGGGTGCTATGGGGCATGGTTATGGGGCATGGTTTGGGCATGGTTATGGGGTGTGGTTTAGGCATGGTTATGGGGTGCTATGGGGCATGGTTATGGGGCATGGTTTGGGCATGGTTATGGGGCACTATTGGGTGCTATGGGTCTGTGCCCCCCAGACGGCGCACGCTCTGCGGGACCCTGGATTACCTCCCCCCCGAGATGGTGGAGGGGCGGGCGCACGACGAGAAGGTCGATCTCTGGTGCCTGGGGGTGCTCTGCTTCGAGCTGCTCGTGGGGGCCCCCCCCTTCGAGAGCCCCTGCGTGGCCGACACCTACAGGCGCATCACCAAGGTAGGGCCCAGCCCCATAGAGACCCACAAGTGCCCCCCAGACCCATAGAGACCCACATGTGCCCCCTGGACCCATAGAGACCCACAAGTGCCCCCCGGACCCATAGAGACCCACAAGTGCCCCCCGGACCCATAGAGACCCACATGTGCCCCCCGGACCCATAGAGACCCACAAGTGCCCCCCGGACCCATAGAGACCCACAAGTGCCCCCCGGACCCATAGAGACCCACAAGTGCCCCCCCCCCATAGGACCCATAGAGACCCACAAGTGCCCCCCGGACCCATAGAGACCCACATGTGCCCCCCGGACCCATAGAGACCCACATGTGCCCCCCGGACCCATAGAGACCCACAAGTGCCCCCTGGACCCATAGAGACCCACAAGTGCCCCCCAGACCCATAGAGACCCACATGTGCCCCCCGGACCCATAGAGACCCACAAGTGCCCCCCGGACCCATAGAGACCCACAAGTGACCCATAGAGACCCACAAGTGCCCCCGGACCCATAGAGACCCACATGTGCCCCCCGGACCCATAGAGACCCACAAGTG
>NW_026640290.1:0-5679 GCF_028554395.1 Pezoporus wallicus
CATTGGGTCTTGGTGTCCCCCATTGGCTTCTAGGCCCCCCCTTGGGTTTTTGTGTGTCTCATTGTGTCACGGTGGCCCCCAGTGGCTCTTGCTGCCCCCCATTGACTTCTAGGTCCCCCATTGGGTCTTGGTGTCCCCCATTGGCTCTTGCTGCACCCCATTGAATTCTATGTCCCCCATTGGGTCTTGGTGTCCCCCATTGGCTCTTGGTGCCCCCCATTGACTTCTATGTCCCCCATTGGGTCTTGGTGCCCCGCATTGGCTCTTGGTGCCCCCCATTGACTTCTATGTCCCCCATTGGGTCTTGGTGTCTCCCATTGGGTCTTGCTGCCCCCCATTGACTTCTATGTCCCCCATTGGGTCTTGGTGTCTCCCATTGGCTCTTGGTGCCCCCCATTGACTTCTATGTCCCCCATTGGGTCTTGGTGTCCCCCATTGGCTCTTGGTGCCCCCCATTGACTTCTAGGCCCCCCATTGGGTCTTGGTGCCCCCCATTGGCTCTTGGTGCCCCCCATTGACTTCTATGTCCCCCATTGGGTCATGGTGTCCCCCATTGGCTCTTGGTGCCCCCCATTGACTTCTATGTCCCCCATTGGGTCTTGGTGCCCCCCATTGGCTCTTGGTGCCCCCCATTGACTTCTATGTCCCCCATTGGGTCTTGGTGTCTCCCATTGGCTCTTGGTGCCCCCCATTGACTTCTAGGCCCCCCATTGGGTCTTGGTGTCCCCCATTGGCTCTTGGTGCCCCCCATTGACTTCTATGTCCCCCATTGGCTCTTGGTGCCCCCCATTGGCTCTTGGTGCCCCCCATTGACTTCTATTTCCCCCATTGGGTCTTGGTGTCTCCCATTGGGTCTTGGTGTCCCCCATTGGCTCTTGGTGTCCCCCATTGGGTCTTGGTGCCCCCCATTGGGTCTTGCTGCCCCCCATTGGCTTCTAGGCCCCCCATTGGGTCTTGGTGTCTCCCATTGGGTCTTGGTGTCCCCCACTGGGTCTTGGTGCCCCCCATTGACTTCTAGGCCCCCCATTGGGTCTTGGTGTCCCCCATTGGGTCTTGCTGCCCCCCATTGACTTCTATGTCCCCCATTGGGTCTTGGTGTCTCCCATTGGGTCTTGGTGTCCCCCATTGGCTCTTGGTGCCCCCCATTGACTTCTATGTCCCCCATTGGGTCTTGGTGCCCCCCATTGGCTCTTGGTGCCCCCCATTGACTTCAATGTCCCCCATTGGGTCATGGTGTCCCCCATTGGCTCTTGGTGCCCCCCATTGACTTCTATGTCCCCCATTGGGTCTTGGTGTCTCCCATTGGCTCTTGGTGCCCCCCATTGACTTCTATGTCCCCCATTGGGTCTTGGTGTCCCCCATTGGCTCTTGGTGCCCCCCATTGGGTCTTGGTGTCCCCCATTGGGTCTTGCTGCCCCCCATTGACTTCTATGTCCCCCATTGGGTCTTGGTGTCTCCCATTGGCTCTTGGTGCCCCCCATTGACTTCTATGTCCCCCATTGGGTCTTGGTGCCCCCCATTGGCTCTTGGTGCCCCCCATTGACTTCTATGTCCCCCATTGGGTCTTGGTGTCCCCCATTGGCTCTTGGTGCCCCCCATTGACTTCTAGGCCCCCCATTGGGTCTTGGTGTCCCCCATTGGCTCTTGGTGCCCCCCATTGACTTCTAGGCCCCCCATTGGGTCTTGGTGTCTCCCATTGGCTCTTGGTGCCCCCCATTGACTTCTATGTCCCCCATTGGCTCTTGGTGCCCCCCATTGACTTCTATGTCCCCCATTGGGTCTTGGTGTCCCCCATTGACTTCTAGGCCCCCCATTGGGTCTTGGTGTCCCCCATTGGCTCTTGGTGCCCCCCATTGACTTCTATGTATTGGGTCTTGGTGCCCCCCATTGGCTCTTGGTGCCCCCCATTGACTTCTATGTCCCCCATTGGGTCTTGGTGTCCCCCATTGACTTCTAGGCCCCCCATTGGGTCTTGGTGTCTCCCATTGGGTCTTGGTGTCTCCCATTGGCTCTTGCTGCCCCCCATTGACTTCTATGTCCCCCATTGGGTCTTGGTGTCTCCCATTGGCTCTTGCTGCCCCCCATTGACTTCTATGTCCCCCATTGGGTCATGGTGTCCCCCATTGGGTCTTGGTGTCTCCCATTGGGTCTTGGTGTCCCCCACTGGGTCTTGGTGCCCCCCATTGACTTCTATGTCCCCCATTGGGTCTTGGTGCCCCCCATTGGCTCTTGGTGCCCCCCATTGACTTCTATGTCCCCCATTGGCTCTTGGTGTCCCCCATTGGCTCTTGGTGCCCCCCATTGACTTCTATGTCCCCCATTGGCTCTTGGTGCCCCCCATTGACTTCTATGTCCCCCATTGGGTCTTGGTGTCCCCCATTGGCTCTTGCTGCCCCCCATTGACTTCTAGATCCCCATTGGGTCTTGGTGCCCCCCATTGGGTCTTGGTGTCCCCCATTGGTTTCTAGGTCACCCATTGAGTTCTAGGCCCCTCATTGGGTCTTGGTGTCCCCCGTTGGGTCTTGGTGTCTCCCATTGGGTCTTGGTGCCTCCCATTGAGTTCTAGGCCCCCCCATTGGGTCTTGGTGTCTCCCATTGGCTCTTGGTGTCCCCCATTGGCTCTTGGTGTCCCCCATTGGGTCTTGGTGCCTCCCATTGAGTTCTAGGCCCCCCCATTGGGTCTTGGTGTCTCCCATTGGCTCTTGGTGTCCCCCATTGGCTCTTGGTGTCCCCCATTGGGTCTTGGTGTCCCCCATTGGCTCTTGCTCTCCCCCATTCCCATCCCCCACCCCCATCTCCTCACCGCGGGGCCCGGGTAGGGGCTGCGCCCGCAGCTCTCGCGCCACGAGAGGTTGAGGCTGCGCTCGAACTCGCCGTAGAAGGGGTGGCTCGTGTTGAAGAGGGAGAAACCCAGCACCGAGCTGGGCGCCGCCGAGCCCAGGCGCAGCAGCGGGAAGTCCTGTGGGGCACGGCCAGGGGGCGCTATGGGGCGGCTATGGGGGTTATGGGGGGGATATAGGGGGTTATGGGGGGATATAGGGGGTTATGGGGGGATATAGGGGGTTATGGGGGGGATATGGGGGGGTTATGGGGTGGTTATGGGGTGCTATGGGGTGTCTATGGGGTGTTATGGAGTGGTTATGGGGTGGATATGGGGTGCTATGGGGTGCTATGGAGTGGTTATGGGGTGGATATGGGGTGCTACTGGGTGGATATGGAGTGTCTATGGGGTGGCTATGGGGTGCTATGGGGTGCTATGGGGTTCTATGGGGCGCTATGGGGTGCTATAGGGTGTGTACGGGGGGTCTATGGGGTGCTAGGGGGTGGCTGTGGGGTTCTATGGGGTGGTTATGGGGGTGCTATGGGGTGCTATAGGGTGGCTATGGAGTTCTATAGGGTGGCTATGGGGTGTCTATGGGGTGCTATGGGGGGTCTATGGGGTGTCTATGGGGGGTCTATGGGGTGCTATGGGGGTCTATGGGGGGTCTATGGGGTGCTATGGGGTAGAAAGGGTGGCTCGTGTTGAAGAGGGAGAAACCCAGCACCGAGCTGGGCGCCGCCGAGCCCAGGCGCAGCAGCGGGAAGTCCTGTGGGGCACGGCCAGGGGGCGCTATGGGGCGGCTATGGGGGGGTTATGGGGGGGATATGGGGGGGATATGGGGGGATATGGGGGGGATATGGGGGGGTTATGGGGGGGGTATGGGGGGGGTATGGGGGGCTTATGGGGGGATATGGGGGGTTATGGGGGGATATGGGGGGACATGGGGGGGTTATGGGGAGCTATGGGGTGTCTATGGGGTGCTATGGGGCGCTATGAGGTGGTTATGGGGTGCTATGGGGTGTCTGTGGGGTGCTATGGGGTGCTATGGTGTGGTTTTGGGGTGGATATGGGGTGCTACTGGGTGGATTTGGGGTGTCTATGGGGTGCTAGGGGTGGTTATGGGGTGCTTTGGGGTTCTATGGGGCGCTATGGGGTGCTATTGGGTGTGTACGGGGGGTCTATGGGGTGCTAGGGGGTGGCTGTGGGGTTCTATGGGGTGGTTATGGGGGTGCTATGGGGTGCTATAGGGTGGCTATGGAGTTCTATAGGGTGGCTATGGGGTGTCTATGGGGTGCTATGGGGGGTCTATGGGGTGTCTATGGGGGGTCTATGGGGTGCTATGGGGGTCTATGGGGGGTCTATGGGGTGCTATGGGGTAGAAAGGGTGGCTCGTGTTGAAGAGGGAGAAACCCAGCACCGAGCTGGGCGCCACCGAGCCCAGGCGCAGCAGCGGGAAGTCCTGTGGGGCACGGCCAGGGGGCGCTATGGGGCGGCTATGGGGGTTATGGGGGGATATGGGGGGGTTATGGGGTGGGGGGGATATGGGGGGATATGGGGTGGTTATGGGGTGCTATGGGGTGTCTATGGGGTGCTATGGAGTGGTTATGGGGTGGATATGGGGTGCTACTGGGTGGATATGGGGTGCTATGGAGTGGTTATGGGGTGGATATGGGGTGCTATAGGGTGTCTATGGGGTGCTATGGGGTGCTATGGAGTGGTTATGGGGTGGATATGGGGTGCTACTGGGTGGATATGGCGTGTCTATGGGGTGCTAGGGGGTGGTTATGGGGTGCTATGGGGTTCTGTGGGGCGCTATGGGGTGCTATAGGGTGTGTATGGGGGGTCTATGGGGTGCTAGGGGGTGGCTGTGGGGTTCTATGGGGTGGTTATGGGGGTGCTATGGGGTGCTATAGGGTGGCTATGGAGTTCTATAGGGTGGCTATGGGGTGTCTATGGGGTGTTGTGGGTCTCTATAGGGTGTCTATGGGGTGCTATGGGGGTCTATGGGGGGTCTATGGGGTGCTATGGGGTAGAAGGGGTGGCTCGTGTTGAAGAGGGAGAAACCCAGCACCGAGCTGGGCGCCGCCGAGCCCAGGCGCAGCAGCGGGAAGTCCTGTGGGGCACGGCCAGGGGGCGCTATGGGGCGGCTATGGGGGGGTTATGGGGGGATATGGGGGGGATATGGGGTGGTTATGGGGTGCTATGGGGTGTCTATGGGGTGCTATGGAGTGGTTATGGGGTGGATATGGGGTGCTATAGGGTGTCTATGGGGAGCTATGGGGTGCTATGGAGTGGTTATGGGGTGGATATGGGGTGCTACTGGGTGGATATGGAGTGTCTATGGGGTGCTAGGGGGTGGTTATGGGGTGCTATGGGGTTCTATGGGGCGCTATGGGGTGCTATAGGGTGTGTACGGGGGGTCTATGGGGTGCTAGGGGGTGGCTGTGGGGTTCTATGGGGTGGTTATGGGGGTGCTATGGGGTGCTATAGGGTGGCTATGGAGTTCTATAGGGTGGCTATGGGGTGTCTATGGGGTGCTATGGGGGGTCTATGGGGTGTCTATGGGGGGTCTATGGGGTGTCTATGGGGGGTCTATGGGGTGCTATGGGGTGCTATGGGGTAGAAGGGGTGGCTCGTGTTGAAGAGGGAGAAACCCAGCACCGAGCTGGGCGCCGCCGAGCCCAGGCGCAGCAGCGGGAAGTCCTGTGGGGCACGGCCAGGGGCGCTATGGGGCGGCTATGGGGGGTTATGGGGGGGGGGGGGTTATGGGGGGGGGATATGGGGTGGGGGGGATATGGGGGGGATATGGGGTGGTTATGGGGTGCTATGGGGTGTCTATGGGGGGATATGGGGTGGTT
>NW_026640291.1:0-573 GCF_028554395.1 Pezoporus wallicus
GGGCCCAGTATCCCGGGTCCCCGCTAGTCGGGGCCCTGTATCCCGGGTCCCTGTCGACCGGGGCCCTGTATCGGGGTCCCCTTTAAACCGGGGCCCTGTATTCCGGGTCCCCGTCGGCCGGGGCCCTGTATCCCGGGTCCCCGTATTCCGGGTCCCCGCTAGTCGGGGCCCTGTATTCCGTGTTATCAATATTCTAGCCAATTTTGGTTTAAAGTATAGATTTTATTAACCTGAGTAAGCGATAGCAGATAAAACAGCGCTGGATGCGCCAGGGAGTTCTCTGCTCCGCCCAAGACGCGCACACGTGGTCCCTGGGAGGCGGTCCTTTATCTTCTCCGGTTCAAGGCCCCGGCCAATCCTGTCGCCCCTCCTCACTCGGATGTTGACGTCGCTCCTCCCCATTGGTTCCCTTTGTTGCAGGGGTCTCATTACCGAGATGTTTCGAGAAGCTGCCAGAGGCTTCGAGAAGCGCCCACTGCCAGCCTCCTCACCGCCGCAGCCCCCTCCCCTCCCCTCCCCTCAAACTTTGCAACAAGACACCACTTCGAGCCACCCAGCCCCCTTTTCTCTCTC
>NW_026640292.1:0-565 GCF_028554395.1 Pezoporus wallicus
AGATGCCCAGAACATGCTTTCCCTCCCGGCTCTTCGGATCTGGGAGCAGACGGCAACCGTTCGTGCTCTACTCACTGTGCTGCTCGGCAGCCGAGAGAAAGCTCCGAAGAGGGTGCATTCAAATGGACCTTTAGGTATGAAAGCGAGGAGCGACAGCAATGATGGTGACACCGTTGCAAAGCTGACTGTGTGCAGAAGATTCAGAGCACTAGCTTTCCCTCCTGGCTCTTCGATTGTGGGAGCAGACGGCAACTGTTCGTGCTCTACTCACTGTGCTGCTGGGCAGCCGAGAGCAAGCTCCGAAGAGGGTGCATTCAAATGGACCTTTAGGTATGACACTGAGGAGCGACAGCAATGATGGTGACACCGTTGCAAAGCTGACTGTGTGCTGAAGATGCCCAGCACATGCTTTCCCTCCTGGCTCTTCGGCGCTGGGAGCAGAAGCCAGACGAGGTTGCATTCAAATGTACTTTTAGGTATGAAACCGAGGAGTGACAGCAATAATGGTGACAGCATTGCAAAGCTGACTGTGTGCTGAAGATGCCCCGCAAATGCTTTCCCTCCT
>NW_026640293.1:0-572 GCF_028554395.1 Pezoporus wallicus
CCCGCGAGTTGCGGGAAATGAGTTGTAATCTTCCCGGTTTCAAATCCGACCGGGACGTCCTGTTCTAGTTTCTCCGTTGCTACCGCAGTGTTTTCTTTTCTGCCTTGTATCTTTTTATACAGTTCATTACTTCTCTGTGGTTTACCGAGTTTCTTTGCCTTTTATAATCATTAAGCACTGAGTCAAATAGTTCATCACCAAACTTTCGCCACTCACTCTCCTCAAATATTGTATTAGGATCTGCAAAAAAAATCCCTTAGCCTTCCCTAGCCACTAGACCTGCTAGCTGCTTTAGAGTCTCAGGCTGCCACCAGGTAGCAGTGGTGCATTTACTTCTGCAGTGGTGACTGGACTGGTAGGGAGAGGCTTGCCGTGCATTTTGTCCCTCTGTCCCTACACAGCAGGTACATCATAAACAGCAAATAGAAAGCGATAGCGTTGTCGGAGCGTGGAATTTTGCTCCTGATATTGCACTGCAGACCATTTAACACTGTTCCCCTTCAAAATGACCACTCGGTACTTCTTAGCAGTAGCAGCAGCCTGTCTCTGGAGTAGGGGGCTGAGCACGGTCC
>NW_026640294.1:0-573 GCF_028554395.1 Pezoporus wallicus
TTGTTAGGGGGTCAACCTCTGCCTCCTGGTGATCCTTGAGACTGAAGTAAGAAGTTTTCCTCCTTTGTTCCATAGTTGACCTTTTACTCATATGTCCTTATATGGAGTTGTTTGTCTTATCTCCGACAGTTCCTGGAACATCTTACAGTTATCTTTAGTCAACATCTACTAAGCGGTACTTGGTTTAGTTTGTGTAAGCGATTACGGTTATCTTATCTTGCACAAGCTGTGTCTGGTGATTGTTTGAGTAAGCGATTTCACATCTTTTGTTGCCTAACCTTTGCATTGGGCTTAACATAAATCTTAATAAACAACACCCTTACACTTAGTTTCTTACAATAGGGATCATGCGCTAGCAGGAGATTTAAAGGAACTGCAAGCCTCTCCAACCCACTACGCCCTAGAGTGAAAAAAAAAAAAAAAAATTTTAACTCAGTCACGGAGGAGCCAGGTCTGCAGAGGGCTACATACCGAACGAGATACATCTGATAAGAAAGACACAGCTGCAAGCAACAGAGACCCCGATTTCGGCGCAGGATCAGCCCCCGAATCCCCTGAATCCGAGCCAGATTT